>NC_061508.1:54470679-54489817 GCF_022539505.1 Lolium rigidum
TGCAAAGTATATGATGCAAGAGCTTAAACATGAGCACAACAATTGCCAAGTATCAAATTATTCAAGACATTTTAGAATTACTACATGTAGCATTTCCCGATTCCAACCATATAACAATTTAACGAAGAAGATTCAACCTTCGCCATGAATACTATGAGTAAAGCCTAAGGACATATTTGTCCATATGCAACAGTGGAGCGTGTCTCTCTCCCACACAATGAATGCTAGGATCCATTTTATTCAAACAAAAACAAAAACAAACCGACGCTCCAAGCAAAGCACATAAGATGTGATGGAATAAAAATATAGTTTCAGGGGAGGAACTCCGATAATGTTGTCGATGAAGAAGGGGATGCCTTGGGCATCCCCAAGCTTAGACGCTTGAGTCTTCTTAAAATATGCAGGGGTGAACCACCGGGGCATCCCCAAGCTTAGAGCTTTCACTCTCCTTGATCATATTGTATCATCTCCCTCTCTTGATCCTTGAAAACTTCCTCCACACCAAACTCGAAACAACTCATTAGAGGGTTAGTGCATAATAAAAATTCACATGTTCAGAGGTGACATAATCATTCTTAACACTTCTGACATTGCACAAAGCTACTGGACATTAATGAAACAAAGAAATTCATCCATCATAGCAAAAGAGGCAATGCGAAATAAAAGGCAGAATCTGTCAAAACAGAACAGTCCGTAAAGACGGATTTTATTGAGGCACCGGACTTGCTCAAATGAAAATGCCCAAATTGAATGAAAGTTGCGTACATATCTGAGGATCATGCACGTAAATTGGTATATTTTTCTGAGCTACCTACAGAGAGGCAGGTCGAAATTCGTGACAGCAAAGAAATCTGTTTCTGCGCAGTAATCCAAATCTAGTATGAACCTTACTATCAAAGACTTTACTTGGCACAACAATGCACAAAACTAAGATAAGGAGAGGTTGCTACAATAGTAAACAACTTCCAAGACTCAAATATAAAATAAAAGTACTGTAGTAAAAACATGGGTTGTCTCCCATAAGCGCTTTTCTTTAACGCCTTTCGGCTAGGCGCGAAAGTGTGTATCAAGTATTATCAAGAGACGAAGTATCAACATCATAATTTGTTCTAATAATAGAATCAAAAGGTAACTTCATTCTATTTCTAGGGAAGTGTTCCATACCTTTCTTGAGAGGAAATTGATATTTAATATTACCTTCCTTCATATCAATGATAGCTCCAACAGTTCGAAGAAAAGGTCTTCCCAGTATAATGCGACAAGATGCATTGCATTCAACATCCAAGACAACAAAATCAACGGGGACGAGGTTATTGTTAACGGTAATGCGAACATTATCAACTCTCCCCAAAGGTTTCTTTATAGCATTATCAACAAGATTAACATCCAAATAACAATTTTTCAACGGTGGCAAGTCAAGCATATCATAAATTTTCTTAGGCATAACGGAAATACTTGCACCAAGATCACATAAAGCATTACAATCAAAGTCATTGACCTTCATCTTAATGATGGGCTCCCAACCATCCTCTAACTTCCTAGGAATAGAAGTTTCAAGTTTTAGTTTCTCTTCTCTAGCTTTTATGAGAGCATTTGTAATATGTTTTGTGAAAGCCAAGTTTATAGCACTAGCATTAGGACTCTTAGCAAGTTTTTGTAAGAACTTTATAACTTCAGAGATGTGGAAATCATCAAAATTCAAACCATTATAATCTAAAGCAATGGGATCATCATCCCCAATGTTGGAAAAAATTTCAGCAGTTTTATCACAGGCAGTTTCACCAGTTTTAGCAGTTTCCGGCAGTTTTGCAGGCTTTGCATTAGAAGTGGAAACATTGCCAACACCAATCCTTTTACCATTATTAGTAGGAGGTGCAGCAACATGTGGAGCATTAGCATTGCTAGTGGTGGTAATAGTCCAAACTTTAGCTACATCATTCTCTTTAGCTAGTTTTTCATTTTCTTCTCTTTCCCACCTAGCATGCAATTCGGCCATCAATCTTATATTCTCATTAATTCTAACTTGGATGACATTTTCTGTAGTAACAATTTTATTTTCAATATCCTTATTAGGCATAACTTTCGATTTCAAAAGATCAACATCAGAGGCAAGACTATCAACCTTAGAAGCGAGAATATCAATTTTATTGAGCTTTTCCTCAACAGATTTGTTAAAAGCAGTTTGTGTACTAATAAATTCTTTAAGCATAGCTTCAAGTCCAGGGGGTGTATTCCTATTATTGTTGTAAGAATTCCCATAAGAATTACCATAACCGTTACCATTATTATAAGGATATGGCCTATAGTTATTACTAGAATTGTTCCGATAAGCATTGTTGTTGAAATTATTATTTTTATTGTAGTTTACATCAACATGTTCTTCTTGGGCAACCAATGAAGCTAAAGGAACATTATTAGGATCAACATTAGTCCTATCATTCACAAGCATAGACATAATACCATCAATCTTATCACTCAAGGAAGAGGTTTCTTCGACAGAATTTACCTTCTTACCTTGTGGAGCTCTTTCCGTGTGCCATTCAGAGTAATTAATCATCATATTTATCAAGAAGCTTTGTTGCTTCACCAAGAGTGATGGACATAAAGGTACCTCCAGCAGCTGAATCCAATAGGTTCCGCGAAGAAAAGTTCAGATCTCGCATAAAAGGTTTGGATGATCATCCAAGTAGTCAGTCCATGGGTTGGGCAATTTTTAACCAAAGATTTCATTCTTTCCCAAGATTGTGCAACATGCTCATTATCCAATTGTTTAAAATTCATTATGCTACTACTCAAAGATATAATTTTAGCAGGGGGGTAATATCTACCAATAAAAGCATCCTTGCATTTAGTCCATGAATCAATACTATTCTTAGGCAGAGATAGCAACCAATGTTTAGCTCTTCCTCTTAATGAGAAAGGAAACAATTTTAATTTTATAATGTCACCATCTACATCCTTATACTTTTGCATTTCACATAGTTCAACAAAATTATTAAGATGGGCAGCAGCATCATCAGAACTAACACCAGAAAATTGCTCTCTCATAACAAGATTCAGTAAGCGAGGTTTAATTTCAAAGAATTCTGCTGTAGTAGCAGGTGGAGCAATAGGTGTGCATAGGAAATCATTATTATTTGTGGTTATGAAGTCACACAACTTAGTATTTTCAGGAGTAGCCATTTTAGCAGTAGTAAATAAAGCAAACTAGATAGAGTAAATGCAAGTAACTATTTTTTTGTGTGTTTTTGATATAGAGTGCAAGACAATAGATAAAGTAAAGCTAGCAACTAATTTTTTTGTGTTTTGATATAATGCAGCAAACAAAGTAGTAAATAAAATAAAGCAAGACAAAAACAAAGTAAAGAGATTGGATTGTGGAGACTCCCTTGCAGCGTGTCTTGATCTCCCCGGCAACGGCGCCAGAAAAAATGCTTGATGGCGTGTAAGACACACGTCCGTTGGGAACCCCAAGAGGAAGGTGTGATGCGTACGACAGCAAGTTTTCCCTCGAAAAGAAACCAAGGTTTATCGAACCAGGAGGAGCCAAGTAGCACGTTGAAGGTTGATGGCAGCGGGATGTAGTGCGGCGCAACACCGGGGATTCCGGCGCCAACGTGGAACCTGCACAACACAACCAAAGTACTTTGCCCCAACGAAACGGTGAGGTTGTCAATCTCACCGGCTTGCTGTAACAAAGGATTAGATGTATAGTGTGGATGATGATTGTTTGCAGAAAACAGTAGAACAAGTATTGCAGTAGATTGTATTCAATGTAAAAGAATGGACCGGGGTCCACAGCTCACTAGAGGTGTCTCTCCCATAAGATAAATAGCATGTTGGGTGAACAAATTACAGTCGGGCAATTGACAAATAGAGAGGGCATGACCATGCACATACATGATATGATAAGTATAGTGAGATTTAATTGGGCATTACGACAAAGTACATAGACCGCTATCCAGCATGCATCTATGCCTAAAAAGTCCACCTTCAGGTTATCATCCGAACCCCTTCCAGTATTAAGTTGCAAACAACAGACAATTGCGTTAAGTATGGTGCGTAATGTAATCAATAACTACATCCTCGGACATAGCATCAATGTTTTATCCCTAGTGGCAACATCACATCCACAACCTTAGAACTTTATGTCACTGTCCCAGATTTAATGGAGGCATGAACCCACTATCGAGCATAAATACTCCCTCTTGGAGTTAAGAGCAAAAACTTGGCCAGGACCTCTACTAATAACAGAGAGCATGCAAGATCATAAACAACACATAGGTAATAGATTGATAATCAACATAACATAGTATTCTCTATCCATCGGATCCCGAAAAACACAACATATAGCATTACAGATAGATGATCTTGATCATGTTAGGCAGCTCACAAGATCCGACAATGAAGCACATAAGGAGAAGACGACCATCTAGCTACTGCTATGGACCCATAGTCTAGGGGTGAACTACTCACTCATCACTCCGGAGGCGACCATGGCGGTGAAGAGTCCTCCGGGAGATGAATCCCCTCTCCGGCAGGGTGCCGGAGGCGATCTCCTGAATCCCCCGAGATGGGATTGGCGGCGGCGACGTCTCTGGAAGGTTTTCCGTATCGTGGCTCTCGGTACTGGGGGTTTCGCGACGGAGGCTTTAAGTAGGCGGAAGGGCAGGTCAAAGGGCGTCATGAGGGGCCCACACACCAGGGCCGCGCGGCCAGAGCCCAGGCCGCGCCGCCCTGTTGTGTCACCACCTCGTGGCCCCACTTCGTCTCTCCCTCGGACTTCTGGAAGCTTCGTGCAAAAATAGGACCCTGGGCGTTGATTTCGTCCAATTCCGAGAATATTTCTTTACTAGGATTTCTGAAACCAAAAACAGCAGAAAACAGCAACTGGCTCTTTGGCATCTTGTTAATAGTTTAGTGCCGGAAAATGCATAAATATGACATAAAGTATGCATAAAACATGTAGATATCATCAATAATGTGGCATGGAACATAAGAAATTATCGATACGTCGGAGACGTATCACCGACGATCAATCTTGGACAAGTATGGTATTGAGGTAACAAAGGGAACAAAACTCAATGTTTATGGTTCAATGACATGTATATTTGTGGAATACACGGGGGTCATTGATACGTCTCAAACGTATCTATAATTTCTTATGTTCCATGCTAGTTTTATGACAATACTCACATGTTTTATATACACTTTACATCATTTTGATGCATTTTCCGGCACTAACCTATTAACAAGATGCCGAAGCGCTAGTCCCGTTTTCTCGCTGTTTTTGGTTTCAGAAATCCTACACAGAAATATTCTCGGAATTGGACGAAACAAAAGCCCACGGTCTTATTTTCCACGGAGCCTTCCAGAAGTCCGAAGAGGAGACGAAGAGGGGCGACGAGGCGACCACACCATAGGGGGGCGCGGCCCCACCCCTGGCCGCGCCGCCTTATGGGGTGGGCCCCTCGAGCGTCCCCCGACTCTGCCCCTTCGCCTATATAATCTCTCCGTCTTGAAAACCCTAGGACCGAGAGCCACGATACGAGAAAAGTTCCAGAGACGCCGCCGCCATCAACCTCATCTCGGGAGGTTCTGAAGTTCTCCTCCGGCACCCTGCCAGAGAGGGGAATCATCACCGGAGGGCTACATCACCATGCCCGCCTCCGGACTGATGCGTGAGTAGTTCATCCTTGGACTATGGGTCCATAGCAGTAGCTAGATGGTTGTCTTCTCCTCTTGTGCTATCATGTTTAGATCTTGTGAGCTGCCTATCATGATCAAGATCATCTATTTGTAATGCTACATGTTGTGTTTGTTGGGATCCGATGAATATGGAATACTATGTCAAGTTGATTATCGATCTATCATATATGTGTTGTTTATGATCTTGCATGCTCTCCGTTGCTAGTAGAGGCTCTGGCCTAGTTGATACTTGTAACTCCAAGAGGGAGTATTTATGCTCGATAGTGGGTTCATGTCTCCATTGAATCTGGGGGAGTGACAACAACCCCTAAGGTTGTGGATGTGCTGTTGCCACTAGGGATAAAACATCAATGCTTTGTCTAAGGATATTTGTATTGTTTACATTACGCACAATACTTAATGCAATTGTCTGTTGTTTGCAACTTAATACTGGAAGGGGTGCGGATGCTAACCCGAAGGTGGACTTTTTAGGCATAGATGCATGCTGGATAGCGGTCTATGTACTTTTTCGTAATGCCCTAAGTAAAACTCATAGTAGTCATCATGATATGTATGTGCATTGTTATGCCCTCTCTATTTGTCAATTGCCCAACTGTAATTTGTTCACCCAACATGCTATTTATCTTATTGGAGAGACACCACTAGTGAACTCGTGGACACCGGTCCATTCTTTTACATCTGAAATACAACCTACCGCAATCATTGTTCTCTCGTTGTTCTTTGCAAACAAACATCATTCTCCACACCATACGTTTAATCCTTTGTTTACAGCAAGCCGGTGAGATTGACAACCTCACTGTTAAGTTGGGGCAAAGTACTGTGATTGTGTTGTGCAGGTTCCACGTTGGCGCCGGAATCACTGGTCTTGCGCCGCACTACACTCCTTCACCAACAACCTTCACGTGGCCTTCATCTCCTACTGGTTTGATAACCTTGGTTTCTTACTGAGGGAAAACTTGCTGCTGTACGCATCACACCTTCCTCTTGGGGTTCCCAACTGACATGTGCTTCACGCATCATCAAGCTAATTTCTGGCGCCGTTGCCGGGGAGATCAAGACACGCTGCAAGGGGAGTCTCTCACACCCAATCTCTTTAGTTTGTTTATTGTCTTGCTTTATTTTATTTTCTGTCTTGTTTGCTTTCTTTATATCAAAAACACAAATAAATTAGTTACTCACATTTACTTTATCAGTTTACCCTTGTTTATTTCATCATGCTTCTCCCTAAGTTCATGATGCGCGTATAATTGACACGTCCGTTGGGAACCCCAAGAGGAAGGTGTGATGCGCACAGCCGTAAGTTTTCCCTCAGTAAGAAACCAAGGTTTATCGAACCAGTAGGAGTCAAGAAGCACGTTGAAGGTTGATGGCGGAGGAGTGTAGTGCGGCGCAACACCAGGGATTCCGGCGCCAACGTGGAACCCGCACAACAAAACCAAAGTACTTTGCCCCAACGAAACAAGTGAGGTTGTCAATCTCACCGGCTTGCTCGTAACAAAGGATTAGATGTATAGTGTGGATGATGATTGTTTGCGTAAAAACAGTAGAACAAGTATTGCAGTAGATTGTATTCAATGTAAAAGAATGGACAGGGGTCCACAGTTCACTAGAGGTGTCTCTCCCATAAGATAAATAGCATGTTGGGTGAACAAATTACAGTTGGGCAATTGACAAATAGAGAGGGCATGACCATGCACATACATGATATGGTGAGTATAGTGATATTTAATTGGGCATTACGACAAAGTACATAGACCGCTATCCAGCATGCATCTATGCCTAAAAAGTCCACCTTCAGAGTTATCATCCGAACCCCTTCCGATATTAAGTTGCAAACAACGAGACAATTGCATTAAGTATGGTGCGTAATGTAATCAATAACTACATCCTCGGACATAGCATCAATGTTTTATCCCTAGTGGCAACAGACATCCACAACCTTTCCGTCACCTGTCCCGCATTTAATGGAGGCATGAACCCACTATCGAGCATAAATACTCCCTCTTGGAGTTAAGAGTAAAAACTTGGCCGAGCCTCTACTAATAACGGAGAGCATGCAAGATCATAAAAAACACATAGGTAATAGATTGATAATCAACATAACATAATATTCTCTATCCATCGGATCCCGACAAACACAACATATAGCATTACAGATAGATGATCTTGATCATGTTAGGCAGCTCACAAGATCCGACAATGAAGCACATAAGGAGAAGACGACCATCTAGCTACTGCTATGGACCCATAGTCCAGGGGTGAACTACTCACTCATCACTCCGAAGGCGACCATGGCGGTGAAGAGTCCTCCGGGAGATGACTCCCCACTCCGGCAGGGTGCCGGAGGCGATCTCCTGAATCCCTCGAGATGGGATTGGCGGCGGCGGCGTCTCAGTAAGGTTTTCCGTATCGTGGTTCTCGGTATTGGGGGTTTCGTGACGAAGACTATATTTAGGCGGAAGGGCAGGTCAGGGGGCCACACGAGGGCCCCACACGCCAGGGCCGCGTGGCCAGCACCTGGGCCGCGCCGCCCTGTTGTGGCGGCGCCTCGTGGCCCCACTTCGTAAGTCCTCCGGTCTTCTGGAAGCTTCGTGTAAAAATAGGCCCCTGGGCGTTGATTTCGTCCAATTCCGAGAATATTTCCTTACTAGGATTTCTGAAACCAAAAACAGCAGAAAACAACAACTGTCTCTTCGGCATCTCGTTAATAGGTTAGTGCCGGAAAATGCATAAATATGACATAAAGTATGCATAAAACATGTAGATATCATCAATAATGTGGCATGGAACATAAGAAATTATCGATACGTCGGAGACGTATCAGTTCACCTGGGGAGTACACTCTACCTCTCTCTCTGTTTTTATTTTATTTTGTTTTTCTTAGTTTACTTTTGTCTAGTTTGTTTTTGTCTTGTTTTATTTTTCTTATATACCCGAAAATCCATAAAAATTTGAAAAACTGGAAAATTAAAAACTGTTGTTATGGAAGAACCCACAACCTGTATGGAGCTTATAGAATTATATATGAATTATAGAGAATCAAGAAAGGGTAAAGTCATGAGTGCCATGTTAGAAAAATTGAATACAATTGCTAAAATCTTGCTTAAACGCCATGATATAAACTGTTGCTCTAAACAGGATACTAAACACCTTAAATTCCAATGTGGCTTTAGTGAAGAAGTTTTAATTGTGAACTATCATTGGAATAACTATATTCATCTTGGGTTCGAAGAAGTTGAACAATTTGTTTTATTTATGGGAGCCTCTGAAATTGAATCCTTCATGGCTAAAAATTATGAAACTTGTATTGCTTGTAAAGACCTTAAAGATTATGTCTCTTCTATCCTTGATTATTGCATAGAACATTACAACAATAATCCTTATGTCATTGATTATAAAGAGAGACTCATTCATGCACAAGAATGCACTCACAATTTGCAGGAACCTGTGAAAGAAGAAATTGATGAACCTGAAAACTCATTGGATGAAAAAGAGGAGGAGAGTGATGACCAAAAGGAGGAATAATGGATTAGCTACACATGCCAATCTTCCAATGAGAGTAACTCTTTATCTCTTACACTATTTGATTGTCCTCCATGCTTACCAAAGGAGGATGAATGTTATGTTCCTGTGGATTCTCTTGAAATATTCCCTATGAGTAAAACTTGTGAGAATAATTATGCTACTGTTATCTATGATAATCCATGCTATTTTGATAAATCTTATGATAATGCTTTGTTTGTGCCTGATATCGAAATTCATGGTACTAAAGAGTTTTGCTTAGAAAATGTTTATGATAAAACTCTAGATGATGGTCCTATGTTACTTGATAATATTAATTGTACTACTAATGAAAATGGGATTGGAGAGGTCTTGACTTTATCTAGGAGTCCCATATCTCTTGAGAATGATCAATCATCTTGTTATAGATTTTTAAAAAGTGGGTTTGAAAGTTTTGATCCCACTATTTTTGAGCTTGATAAAAATTATGTGTTTGTTGATCATGAAAAGCATGCTGTATGTCGTCGTGGTGAACGAGCAGATGCCATAGGATGGCTTAAGTTGGGGCCGAATGGACGTATGAGGATTCGGGGGAGGGTTTGCGATTAGAGTGGATCTAGGATCCTATTACAAAACACATAGCGGAAGCGAAGTAGTAGCGGTCGTGGTCCATCTATTCCACGAGCAACTGTTGACGTCGGAGTGGTCCTAGTTGTCGTAGACGTCTGCTGTCCATCCTCTTCATGGTTCTGTGCTCCTCTTCATAGTCCGGCCATTTGAATAGCCGGGGACACAGCCGTGAGTACTTTAAAGTACTCGCAAACTAATACTAATGTAAATACTATCAACTATATGTAAGGGGATGCTAAGCTCTAGTTTCATTTGCATGAAGCCAATTTTAGTTCATAAGCACTTTGAAATCAAAACCTCTTCATGTGCCTAACTTAACTCAAGTGGGAACATTAGTGTCATTCCCACAACATTTGTTGTAATTCAAAGTCAAATTCAACATTCACCTTTCAAACTGCAAAATCACAAGTCACTATGTCACATTTTTGAAAAATGGTCGATGACTGAACAGGTATGGCCTTTCCAACCGTCCTTAACCGTGGACGCGGCTATTCGAATAGGTTTACACTCTGCGAGAGGTTGTACGCTTGTGCCACAACTTTTGATTACATCCGTCAGGGGTAACCCTGAATAATCGTAACTCAGTACGCGGATCATCAACCATAACCTTTCACTTACATTTCCTAGTATAGGTACCTCTCCCCATGAGCTTGGCCTCCCAGTGAAGACCGACTGTCAACTCAGGAACCGCACGGGGCTTGGGCCGGACATTCACCTCTTCTTTAACGTCGTTTCTTTTGTTGTGGAGGCAGCTTTCGGCATAACCCCGATGACGCTTGTTTAGAGGGAACCCATACTAAGACACATAAACTTCCGGTTAAGCCCTACCCATAATCGGGTATTGTGGGGGTACTTGTAAATTGGAATGGTATCGCATCCGAACCCAACCATCAGTTTTCGTAAAATTTACCAAGTCCTTCTCAAGTCATATTCACCTTCAAAATCTTTCAATAGAATGAATCATCATTCCAAGGTTTTCAAAGTCATTTCATTGCACATAGTCCCCAACTAGAGTAGTCATTTTCAATTTAGCACTAGCATCTAAGTATGAGGGGTGCTAAGTAATTTGCTTTGCTTCTAGGCTAACTTTGATACTCTTGTACTAATCCAATACTAACCAAGTGAATCATAAATCAAAAAGTACTTTGATAAAACAAAAGATAAATAAAGCTTGTAGAGTAAAGCCGGGAAATAGGATCATTAAGCATAAAGGAAAAAGTAATGGTGCCTTGCTCGTGAGGAGCTTTGCACTTGGGTAGTCTTGCAAGAATATTAGCTTGCCTTGGTTGGTGTATTGATCAAAATGTTCCTCCTTCTTCTCCGTAGATGTTCTCGTCGTCCCCTTCGTAGCCTTCGGCACTAGCGTCTATGAATACGAATACGGGGTATACAATCACCACACAAGTTCAAGAGCTATACAAAGCATCACACATAAATCACACCAACTATTCTAGCATTATCACAATGTCATCAATGTGGGTTGATATGGTTTTATTTTTAAGAAAAATAATTTCCTCTCATTATATATGTAAATGATAGTTTCCTTTTAATTCTTGAGGAATAATTTCCTCTCATTGAATCTTCTTAAGATTTAATTTCTCAAACCATCACACATGAATTTATGTTGACCTAAGTCAACCATTCATCATCATCATTTGAGAAAATGATTTAAATGAGGTAGGGATACCTCATACCATTTAATAATGCCTATTATGATTTAAAATCTCCAGGTATTTCATGTGAGAGTATTTGACCAGGGGTTCAAACTTCATATGAAAATACTTGGGACAAGATTTAAATGAAGTGATACACCTCATATAATTTACCCCAGTAACTAGCATCACTCATTACTATTAAGTGGGTAAATGTGTTGTTTTCTTATTTAGGAAAAATAATTTCCTCTCATACTAAATAAGGTGTTACTTTTAATTACTTAGAGAAATAATTTCCTCTCATGAATAATATATGACCTAGGTTGACCAAGGTCAACCTCTTCACACTTATCATTTGAGAACATGATTTAAATGAGGTAAACACCTCATACCTTTTAGTCCTAACATGGTAAAGATTTAATATCATCAAATAATTCCATATGAGAATTGATAGACCATGGTCTCTACCTCATGTAGAATTACTTGAGACAAAGATTTAAATGAGACCAAAGCATCTCATATGATTTAATAAGTAGTTTTGAACAATTTAAATACTACTATGAGAAAGATTTAATATTTTCAAATAAAAAACATATGGGTCATGAAGACAGGTGTAATAAACTCACATTGAATCACTTGGAGTAATGATTTAAATGAGATGCTAGACCTCATAGATTTGACCCCTAATGGTGAACATAATTTAAATGAGATGGTGCACCTCATGCATTTTAATAACACCTAATAATGATTTAATATCATCAACTAATTCAATATGAGATTTTGCTAACCATGGTATCTACCTCATGTTGAATTAGTTGAGACAAGATTTAAATGAGAGAAACTCTCTCATAAGATTTCTTAATAGTTTTGGACAATATCTTTGACTAGAAATAGCCATAAAGTCATTTAAATCAACTAAGCCATGATCATTCAAAGTAGGCATGGCATATTTTTGTAGAAACAATTAGTATAAGTGAAATTTGAATTATTGGAGGTGGAATTAACTGAAAAGCATTTATGGTTGATTTTTAAGAATTATTATAAGGCAGAAAAGTCTCTGTCTTGTTTATTTTATCACTTTAATTCTATAACAGATCTAGGTTTGAATCCAGTGGCATTTGATAGAGAAAACTCTAAGCTTTTCAAAAATATAAAGTTTGTCGAATTTGGCTCGAGTAGATTTGGATTTATGCAATTTTGAAGTTGGCACCGGTATTCAATTTTGAGTTAAATTAATTCTACTGAATTCAAACTAACGGACGCGCGGGAACTTAAACGGGCCGGCCCAGCTACGCCGGCGATGCTCGCGGGCCGCCCGACGGTGGGCTCCACGCGTCGGCGCCACTTAACCAACCGAAGCGGTACGAGTCTGTCTACGCCGTAGGATTAAAAGATGGATCGACGGTTGACGGCCATCCTCATCATCGGCAAGGCTCGCCGGAGAAGGAACCCTACTGGCGGCGAGGTGGGTCGTGATAGGGGGCTTACCGGCGTCTAGGGAGTCCGGCGAGGCGGGCAAACGAACTGGTCGACGACGGCGAGGCCGATGATGGTCGAGGGAGAGCTTGGGGAGGACGCAAACATCGGTGGCTTCCGCGGCGGTGCTGCGGAACTCCGGCTTGCAATTGGGCGGCTACGGCTCAAATTGAGGGTCGGCGCTGCTCGAGGAGGAGTTGTGAGGTGAGGGAGGAGAGTGGGTGTGCTCAAATCGATCGGAGGAGGCCTCTATTTATAGGGCGAGGGGATGGCCGTGGCGCGGCTGGCAGGTCATCGACGAGACCATCGTTCCGGGCGACGAAGGGGCAAGCGAGGGGCGCAGGGTGTTGGCGACGTCAAGGCGGTCACGACGAGCGTCGGCGCGCTGAAAACGGAGCACGGAGCGGGCGGTGCGACGTCATGGTGTAGCGGCGAGATCGTGGCGGACGGTCGTCGTCGTGGGCGTCGTCCGCAGCTCGTCCGCGGCCAAGCGGCGGTGTCCGTGAGGTTGAGGCGACCGTGGTGAGTCGACGTGCGCGTGGGTAGAGCGAGGGGACGAGTGAGGCGATGGGGCACAGCGGCGTCCGGTCGCGTCCAGGGTTGCCAGCGTGCGCGTTCTGGCGCGCGTGGGCGTCTCTGGGCGCGTCTGGGCACGGCTCGGGCCGGTCAATGCCGACGTCGTCTCGGTCAAGGGCGTGCAGGGTCAACATCAGGAGGGTCAGGGGAAGCTAGGTGACATGTTGAGGTGGCCTTGATGGGAGAGGAGAGGGGTGAGCATGGTGAGGTGACAAGAGGCCGGCATGGTTGGGTTTTTGGTCATGGTGACCAAGGCAAGGGCAGGCAAGTGGCTTGGATGGTGTCCAGAGAGGTAGTGGTGTTACGGAGCAGCGAGGGGAGGGCCGAGGTTGGACCAAGTCCAACCAAAAACTCAGCATGGGCATCAAATTGGGTGCTGCCCACAAGGTGTTTGTAAAAATGGCCGAAAGAGAAAAGTTTTCAAAATTTTGAAATTCCTTTGGTGGGTCTCAAACATATATCCATAGAGATGGAATGGTGGTGGTGGGGTTCAATTTGGAAAAGAATTGCAAAATGGCAAAAGGGAGATGATCTTCTCTTTATTTCAATGTCATCACTTGTCTCCTCTATTCTGGTCAACCTAGTCAACATTGGTTATGGTGGTCAACATGAAAGTTGTTCAACTTCATAAGGTCTTGGATGACATGGTAATAGTTGACCAAGTTTGGTTGAAGAAAAGTCAAATACAGAGGGGTAAAGTGAGGAACATTTTATAAAAGGCACATATGACCATTATCATATGTGTGAAGGTTTTGAGACTTGCTTTGGTTTGATTTTGGTTTCTTTGATGCAATTGTGTTTGTTTATCATATATAAGTATTCTACAAGCAAAGGATCAAGCATTGGTGGCCTTGGTTGAAGATTTGCAAATTTGGCTTTATGTGTATGTGAGTGAAATTGGGAATTCCTCACCCTTTGATTTCTCCCCATTTGAGTTGACTTTTGTTGACTCAAATGTGACTCTTATTAGTTTTAGAACATTTTCCAACCATTGAAACCAATTCCAAATGGTCTTGCTCAAAGATTTGCAAAATTGGCCATAACACATAAGAGGTGAGGTTCAAATTTTATTGTTTTTGTAAAATATTCCCCTTGCTTCACTTGGACATGGGTTAGGGTCAATTTAGTGTTATATAAGGTTGAGAGATGGTTTCACATCATTTGGTCAAGATTTAGACGTCATAGGTCAAGAGTTGGGTGAAATGGCTATGTGTCACATATGCCTCTATGCATATGTTGCATTTGATTTTTGATTTGAGTGTTCTTGGCCCAATTTGATGTTGTTAAGTGTTGAAATGGTATATAGGAGTGATCCAACCATTCACCACAAGACTTAGGGTCAAGATTCTCAAATTCACAAATTTGCTATTTTACTCTCATATGCCTCTATGGCATTTTTAGTTTCTTTTTATTTTCTTTGGAAACCACTTGGATTTGGTTTGGTAAGTACTAGGTAAAGTATATGAAGGTTTTCCAAACCTCTAAGCAAAGTAGAAAAGCTTAGGGTAAAGTTTTATAAAAATAGCCATAGGCACATATGCATCTTTCTTATTTAATCTCCTTTTATTTTAATTTAGCTAGGGTGGTGAAGAGAGGGGGAAGTTTAGGGTTTAGTGGGGTTCACCATGGTTCACCACCATTTAGCATAAATAACAAGGGTAGGGTTCAAGATTTACCTATTAGGGCTATATTCCCCCATATGTCTTTTATTTTATTTTGGGTTTCTCAAAATAGATCCAAATGATTTCGGAGAAGATTAGGGTTTAAGGTTTTTCTTATTTGATTTCTTTCTCTTTTATTTTATTGGGTTGGTGACCTTCACTTGATCACATTAGGGTTTTAGGGTTTAGCACATAAGCATAACAACACTCATCATGGCAAAACACAAGATTTAAACCAGATCTATATGTATCAATCTTATTTTAATAAAAGTTTTTGTTGGTTCCAAAATTTGGAACTAGGGAAATTCATTTTGTTTGTTTTGAAATTTTTGGGTTGTTACAAACCCTTCCCCCTTAAACAAATCTCGTCCCGAGATTTTAAGAAAAGTTAGGTTCCTAAGAAAGATTGAGCGAGTGAGATTAACGGGGAAACATACTTGGCATGGCATGGGGTGCTTCTGTGCTTCGGTGGTATTCAAGCGGTAGTAACGACCGTTGCGGTTGTTTGGGTAGTTTGGGGCAAACTTTCTTCCAGTTGCAACAATGACGCTGCTCGTTGGGCAGAGTGCAGCGGTATTGAGGGCAATCTTGGCCAGCTTCTTGGGGCATTCATTGGAGTAATGACCCACAGTTCCACATTCATAGCAGGTTACCGTTGACTTGTCTTTTTGTGCAATGGGTACATCATTGCTTCCGGTTCTTGGGGCATTGCTGGCGGCTTTCACCGGGCACTTGTTAGAGTAATGACCAGTAACACCACATTCATAGCAAGTCACGAGTGGGCTTGTCTCTTGGGGGCATGGTTGGGTATTGGGATGAGCTGCTCCAGGGTTGCTATCCTTACGCGGAGACGAGCAATGAGGTGGTCCTTCTTGGCGTGCTGATGACGAAGTGCCTTGCGCTCCATTGCAAGGATGTTGATGGTGTCAGTCATCTTGGCGTGCTTAATGTGCATCTGGTTGGCTTGGGCACGGGGGTTGTTGCGGGTAGGAGGGGCCATCTGAACAATGAGGTAGATCATAAGATAAGGGGGGAATTTCTATGGTTTGTTTGAGATAAAATTTGAAAAGTATCCAAACTTGAGTAGTGTTGAGGGGTACAACCAACAACACTTTTTCATTCATACCAAGCATCACACATTACAAATCTAACACACCGTTGGTTTGAAGAACCATTCATCGCTCTACGATACAAGGGGGATCCTGATACAAACTCTTGCGTAGGTGTGAGTTCTACTAAAGTGATCAAGTGTGCAAAATTTTAGGTAGAATTTCAAGGAAAAGTAGAGCATGGACTTGCTCACTTTTGAAAAGATTTCAAGGATAAGAGTGAGAATAAGTTTTCATAAATATTCACTTCATTGGTTTTTGAAACTAAGTTTTTCGGACGTCCATTCTAACTAGGGTCTCCTAAGGTCAAACAATGGCTCGATACCAACTTGTCAACACCCGGATTTTTAAGTCCGGATGCCTATTATGCCATTCATCGCAATCCCGGGAATATTGTTTTTGCGAGACATAATAGATTGATATCACAACACATCATTCATTACAACACATAATCGTCTTACAACAAAGGATCACATGATCCAATCTTAATACAACATAGTGGATCTAGAGATCCTATTACAAAACACATAGCGGAAGCGAAGTAGTAGCGGTCGTGGTCCATCTATTCCACGAGCAACCGTTGACGTCGGGAGTGGTCCTAGTTGTCGTAGACGTCCTGCTGTCCATCCTCTTCAGGTTCTGGTACTCCTCTTCATAGTACTGGCCATTTGAATAGCCGGGGACACAGCCGTGAGTACTTTAAAGTACTCGCAAACTAATACTAATGTAAGTACGAACATTTACAGTAAGGGGATGCTAAGCTCTAGTTTCTTTTGCATAAAGCCAATTTTAGTTCACAAGTATTTAGAAATCAAAACCTCTTCATGTGCCTAACTAACTCAAGTGGGAACATTAGTGTCATTCCCACAACATTTGTTGTAATTCAAGTCAAATTCAACATTCACCTTTCAAACTGCAAAATCACAAGTCATATGTCACATTTTTGAAAAATGGTCGATGACGGAGCAGTATGGCCTTTCCAACCGTCCTTGACCGTGGACGCGGCTATTCGAATAGGTTTACACTCTGCAGAGGTTGTACGCTTGTGCCACAACTTTTGATTACATCCGTCGGGGTAACCCTGAATAATCGTAACTCGATACGCGGATCATCAACCATAACCTTTCACTTACATTTCCTAGTATAGGTACCTCTCCCCATGAGCTTGGCCTCCCGGTGAAGACCGATTCGTCAACTCTGGGAACTCGCACGGGCTTGGGCCGGACATTCACCTCTTCTTTAACGTCGTTTCTTTTGTGGTGGAGGCAGCTTTCGGCATAACCCCGATGACGCTTGTTTAGAGGGAACCCATACTAAGACACATAAACTTCCAGTTAAGCCCTACCCATAATCGGGTATTGTGGGGGTACTTGTAAATTGGAATGGTATCGCATCCGAACCCAACCATCAGTTTTCGTAAAATTTACCAAGTCCTTCTCAAGTCATATTCACCTTCAAAATCTTTCAATAGAATGAATCATCATTCCAAGGTTTTCAAAGTCATTTCATTGCACATAGTCCCCATCTAGAGTAGTCATTTTCAATTTAGCACTAGCATCTAAGTATGAGGGGTGCTAAGTAATTTGCTTTGCTTCTAGGCTAACTTTGATACTCTTGTACTAATCCAATACTAACCAAGTGAATCATAAATCAAAAAGTACTTTGATAAAACAAAAGATAAATAAAGCTTGTAGAGTAAAACTGGGAAATAGGATCATTAAGCATAAAGGAAAAAGTAATGGTGCCTTGCTCGTGAGGAGCTTTGCACTTGGGTAGTCTTGCAAGAATATTAGCTTGCCTTGGTTGGTGTATTGATCAAAATGTTCCTCCTTCTTCTCCGTAGATGTTCTCGTCGTCCCCTTCGTAGCCTTCGGCACTAGCGTCTATAAATACGAATACGGGGTATACAATCACCACACAAGTTCAAGAGCTATACCAAACATCACACATAAATCACACCAACTATTCTAGCATTATCACAATTGATACATCATGTGGGTTGATATGGTTTTATTTTTAAGAAAAATAATTTCCTCTCATTATATATGTAAATGATAGTTTCCTTTTAATTCTTGAGGAATAATTTCCTCTCATTGAATCTTCTTAAGATTTAATTTCTCAAACCATCACACATGAATTTATGTTGACCTAAGTCAACCATTCATCATCATCATTTGAGAAAATGATTTAAATGAGGTAGAGATACCTCATACCATTTAATAATGCCTATTATGATTTAAAATCTCCAAGTATTTCATGTGAGAGTATTTGACCAGGGGTTCAAACTTCATATGAAAATACTTGGGACAAGATTTAAATGAAGTGATACACCTCATATAATTTACCCCAAGTAACTAGCATCACTCATTACTATTAAGTGGGTAAATGTGTTGTTTTCTTATTTAGGAAAAATAATTTCCTCTCATACTAAATAAGGTGTTACTTTTAATTACTTAGAGAAATAATTTCCTCTCATGAATAATATATGACCTAGGTTGACCAAGGTCAACCTCTTCACACTTATCATTTGAGAACATGATTTAAATGAGGTAAACACCTCATACCTTTTAGTCCTAACATGGTAAAGATTTAATATCATCAAATAATTCCATATGAGAATTGATAGACCATGGTCTCTACCTCATGTAGAATTACTTGAGACAAAGATTTAAATGAGACCAAAGCATCTCATATGATTTAATAAGTAGTTTTGAACAATTTAAATACTACTATGAGAAAGATTTAATATTTTCAAATAAAAAACATATGGGTCATGAAGACAGGTGTAATAAACTCACATTGAATCACTTGGAGTATTGATTTA
>NC_061508.1:54489917-54521234 GCF_022539505.1 Lolium rigidum
GTGTTCATACGAAACAGTGGAGCGTGTCTCTCTCCCAAATAAAGAATGCTAGGATCCGATTTTATTCAAACAAAAACAAAAATAAAAACAAACAGACGCTCCAAGTAACGCACATAAGATGTGACGGAATAAAAATATAGTTTCACTAGAGGTGACCTGATAAGTTGTCGATGAAGAAGGGATGCCTTGGGCATCCCCAAGCTTAGATGCTTGAGTCTTCTTAAAATATGCAGGGATGAACCACGGGGGCATCCCCAAGCTTAGACCTTTCACTCTTCTTGATCATATTGTATCATCCTCCTCTCTTGACCCTTGAAAACTTCCTCCACACCAAACTCAAAACAAACTCATTAGAGGGTCAGTGCATAATTCATATATTAAGAGGTGACATAATCATTCTTAACACTTCTGGACATTGCACAAAGCTACTGAAAGTTAATGGAACAAAGAAATCCATCAAACATAGCAAAACAGGCAATGCGAAATAAAAGGCAGAATCTGTCAAAATAGAACAGTCCGTAAAGACGAATTTTTTAGAGGCACTAGACTTGCTCAGATTAAAATGCCCAAATTGAATTAAAGTTGCGCACATATCTGAGGATCACGCACGTAAATTGGCAGATTTTTCTAAATTTTCTACAGACGGGGCGGCTCAATTTCGTGACAGCAAGAAATATGTTCATGCGCAGTAATCCAAATCTAGTATTGACTTTACTATCAAAGACTTTACTTGGCACAACAATGCAATAAAATAAAGATAAGGAGAGGTTGCTACAGTAGTAACAACTTCCAAGACTCAAATATAAAACAAAAGTGCAGAAGTAAAATAATGGGTTGTCTCCTATAAGCGCTTTTCTTAACGCCTTTCAGCTAGGCGCAGAAAGTGTGAATCAAGTATTATCAAGAGACGAAGCATCAACAGAGGGGTTTGGAGTTTTCTCAACTATGCATTGTATCTTATCTATGTAAGTTTCAGATGCTCCTTTTTCATTACTCTTAGGCTTGCTATTTTCATTAAACAAATTTTCAGGAACAAGCCAACCATAGTTATTTTCTAGAGCTTCATGCATTCCTAGGAGCTTACAAGGTATTATTGTCTTAATCTCCCCTTCACAATTAACTTTATTAGTGTACTTTAATCTATCTTTTTCCATTTTTTCAAGGGTACTAGCAAAGTTGGTATAAGAGCCAAGTATCTTATATTTAATAAAGACTTTTCTAGCCTCTCTTGCTACACCACTAAATTCTTTGAGAAGGGTTTCTAAGACAAAATCTTTATTTTCTCCTTCCTCCATATCACAGAGTGTAAGAAACATATGTTGAATTATAGGATTGAGATTAACAAATTTAGTTTTCAACATGTGTACTAAAGAAGCAACAGCAATTTCATAAGTAGGAGCAAGTTCTACCAAGTGTCTATCTTCAAAATCTTCAACTTGTACTAACATGAGTGAAAAAATCTTCTATATTATCTTTCCCAATGATAGACCCTCGTCCTACCGGTATGTCTTTTAGAGTGTACTTAGGAGGAAACATGATGAAATAAACAAAAGATAAATAAAGTAAATGCAAGTAACTAATTTTTGTGTGTTTTCAATATGGAGAACAAGACAGTAAATAAAGTAAAACTAGCAACTAATTTTTGTGTGTTTTTGATATAGAAAGCAAACAAAGCAAGAATAAAATAAAGTAAAACAAGACAAAAACAAAGTAAAGATATTGGATGTGGGAGACTCCCCTTGCAGCGTGTCTTGATCTCCCTGGCAACGGCGCCGTAAAAAATCCTTGTTGTTGGCGTGGTAGTAGTTAACACACGTCCGTTGGGAACCCCAAGAGGAAGGTGTGATGCGTACAACAATGAAGTTTTCCTCGCATGAAATCAAGGTTATCAAACCAGTAGGAGTCAAGGAACACATGAAGGTTGTTGGTGACGGAGTGTAGTGCGGCGCAACACCAGGGATTCCGGCGCCAACGTGGAACCCGCACAACACAATCAAAGTACTTTGCCCCAACGTAATGAGTGAGGTTGTCAATCTCACCGGCTTGTCGTAAACAAAGGATTAGATGTATAGTGTGGATGATGATATTTGTTTGCGAAGAACAAGTAAAGAACAATTGCAGTAGATTGTATTTCAGATGTAAAGAATGGACCGGGGTCCACAGCTCACTAGCGGTGTCTCTCCCATAAGATAAATAGCATGTTGGGTGAACAAATTACAGTTGGGCAATTGACAAATAAAGAAGGCATAACAATGCACATACATATATCATGATGAGTACTATGAGATTTAATCAGTGGCATTACGACAAAGTACATAGACTGCTATCCAAACATGCATCTATGCCTAAAAAGTCCACTTTCAGAGTTATCATCCGAACCCCTTCCAGTATTAAGTTGCAAACAACAGTACAATTGCATTAAGTATGGTGCGTAATGTAATCAACACAAATATCCTTAGACAAAGCATTGATGTTTTATCCCTAGTGGCAACAAGACATCCACAACCTTAGAACTTTCCGTCACCGTCCCGCATTCAATGGAGGCATGAACCCACTATCGAGCATAAATACTCCCTCTTGGAGTTACAAGTATCAACTTGGCCAGAGCCTCTACTAGCAACGGAGAGCATGCAAGAACATAGACAACATATATGATAAATTGATAATCAACTTGACATAGTATTCAATATTCATCGGATCCCAACAAACACAACATGTAGCATTACAAATAGATGATCTTGATCATGATAGGCAGCTCACAAGATCTAACATGATAGCACAATGAGGAGAAGACAACCATCTAGCTACTCGCTATGGACCCATAGTCCAGGGGTGGACTACTCACACATCGATCCGGAGGCGATCATGGCGATGAAGAGCCCTCCGGGAGATGATTCCCCTCTCCGGCGGGGTGCCGGAGGCGATCTCCTGAATCCCCCGAGATGGGATTGGCGGCGGCGGCGTCTTTGGAAGGTTTTCCGTATCGTGGCTCTCGGTACTGGGGGTTTCGCAACGAAGGCTTTAAGTAGGCGGAAGGGCGGAGTCGGAGGAGTCGCGGGGGCCCACACGCTAGGGCCGCGCGGGCCCCCCTTAGGCCGCGCCGCCCTAGTGTGGCGGTGCCCCGTGGCCCCACTTCGTTTCTCCCTCGGTCTTCTGGAAGCTTCGTGGAAAAATAAGCCCCTGGGCGTTGATTTCGTCCAATTCCGAGAGTATTTCCTTTGTAGGATTTCTGAAACCAAAAACAGCAGAAAACAGCAACTGGCTCTTCGGCATCTCGTCAATAGGTTAGTACCGGAAAATGCATTATAATGACATATAATGTGTATAAAACATGTGAGTATCATCATAAAAGTAGCATGGAACATAAGAAATTATAGATACGTTTGAGACGTATCAACAAGCATCAATAAGTCTTGCATAAAAGTTAACTCATAAAGCAATAGATTCTTAATAGAAGGTTTTGAAGCAATTTAAGTTTCAGCAGTTGCTTTCAACTTTCAACATGCATATCTCATGGATAATTGTCAACACAAAGTAATATGATGAATGCAAATAAGTAAGTATGTAAGAATCAATGCACAGTTGACACAAGTGTTTGCTTCTAAGATGGAAGGAAGTAGGTAAACCGACTCAACATAAAGTAAAAGAATGGCCCTTCGCAGAGGGAAGCAGGGATTAAATCATGTGCTAGAGCTTTTTAAGTTTTGAAATCATATAGAGAGCATAAAAGTAAAGTTTTGAGAGGTGTTTGTTGTTGTCAACGAATGGTAGTGGGCACTCTAACTACCTCATCAACCAGTCTTTCAAGAGCGGCTCCCATGAAGGACGTTATCTCTACCAGCAAGGTAGATCATCCCTCTTCTCTTTTGTTTACACATGTATTTTAGTTTTATTTATGGTTGACACTCCTCCCAACCTTTTGCTTTCACAAGCCATGGCTAACCGAATCCTCGGGTGCCTTCCAACATTCACATACCATGAAGGAGTGTCTATTTGCAAAAATAAGTTGCTTACTGATAGATCAGGGCAAAACACGTGAAGAGAATTATTATTAGTGAAGGTTAATTAATTGGGGCTGGGAACCCCATTGCCAGCTCTTTTTGCAAAATTATTGGATAAGCGGATGTGCCACTAGTCCATTATGAAAGTCTGTCAGGAGTAAATGACAAGATTGAAAGATAAACACCACATACCTTCTCATGAGCTATAAAACATCAACACAAATTGAGAAGCATTTTGAAGGTTTAAAGGTAGCACATGAAGTATTTACTTGGAATGGCAGGAAATACCACATAGTAGGTAGATATGGTGGACACAAATGGCATAGGTTTTGGCTCAAGGTTTTGGATGCACGAGAAGCATTCCCTCTCAGTACAAGGCTTTGGGCTAGCAAGGTTGTTTGAAGCAAACACAAGTATGAACCGGTACAGACAAAACTCACATAAGAACATATTGCAAGCATTATAAAACTCTACACTCGTCTTCCTTGTTGCTCAAACACTTTTACCAGTAAAATATCTAGACCTTAGAGAGACCAATCATGCAAACCAGCTTTCAACAAGCTCTACGGTATTTCTCCACTAATAGGTTTAAACTACATGATGCAAGAGCTTAATCATGATCTACTTGAGAGCTCAAAACAATTTCCAAGTATCAAATTATCCAAGACAATATGAGGCATTTTCTGTTTCCAACCAAATAGCAATAAATGCAATAGATTCCAACTTTTATCATTGAACATTAAAAGTAAAACGAAGAACACAAGTGTTCATATGAAAAAGCGGAGCGTGTATCTCTCCCACACAAGGATTGCTAGGATCCGATCTTATTCAAACAAAACAAAAATAAAAACACACAGACGCTCCAAGTAAAGCACATAAGATGTGACCGAATAAAAATATAGTTTCAATAGAAGAAACCTGATAAGTTGATGAAGAAGGGGATGCCTTGGGCATCCCCAAGCTTAGACGCTTGAGTCTTCTTGAAATATGCAGGGATGAACCACGGGGGCATCCTCAAGCTTAGACTTTTCACTCTTCTTGATCATATATCATCCCCCTCTCTTGACCCTTGAAAACTTCCTTCACACCAAACTTCTCATAAACTTCATTAGAGGGGTTAGTACTCAAAAAACTTTAATCCACCTTAGTCCTGTAGTGACACATTGCAAGAACTCAATAAAACATTAGCTACAGCTCTCAAAGTCTATAAAGCCTTGCTTAAAGTCCACAAGAGACAATGCAAAAAACAGATACGTAATCTGTCAAAACAGAGTAGCCAGTAAACACGAATTTTTAAGAGGTACTTCCGTTGCTCAAATCAGAAAACTCAAAACTAATGAAAGTTGCGTACATATCTTAGGATCACTCACGTAAATTGGCAGATTTTTTTGAGTTACCTGCAGAGAATCATACCCAGATTCGTGACAGCAAGAAATCTGTTTCTACGCAGAAATCCAAATCTAGCATCACCCTTCTATTAGAGACTTCACTTGGCACAACATTGCAATAAAATAAAGATAAAGAGAGGTTGCTACAGTAGTAACAACTTCCAAAACACAACAAAACAGTAGCAAAATAAACACATGGGTTATCTCCCAAGAAGTGCTTTCTTTATAGCCATTAAGATGGGCTCAGCAGTTTTAATGATGCTCACATGGAGAATAGAGAATGAAGAAAAAGAGAGCATCAAGAAGAAAATTCAAAACACATTTAAGTCTAACCCACTTCCTATGCATAGGAATCTTGTACACAAATAAATTCATGAAGAACAAAGTGACAAGCATAAGAAGATAAAACAAGAGTAACTTCAAAAGTTTCAAAGATATAGAGAGGTGTTTTAGTACCATGCAAATTTCTACCACCATATTTTCCTCTCTCATAATAATTTTCAGTAGCTTCATGAATAAATTCAACAATATAACTATCACATAAAGCATGTCTTTGATGATCCATAAACACATAATTCTTATCAAGCTCAAAAATAATAGGATCAAAACTTTCTAAACCACTTTTATCAATAATATAACAAGATGATTGATCATTCTCAAAAGATATGAGACTCATAGATAAAGTCAAGAACTCTCCAATCCCATTTTCATTAGTAGTACAATTAATAGTATCAAGTAACATAGGACCATCATCTAGAGATTTATCATAAACATTTGCCAAGCAAAACTCTTTAGTACCATGCATTTCGACATCAGGCACAAACAAAGCATTATCATAAGATTTATCAAAATAGCATGGATTATCATAAATAACAGTAGCATAATCACTTTCACAAGGTTTACTCGTAGGAAATATTTCAAGAGAATCCACAGGAACATAACATTCATCCGCCTTTGGTAAGCATGGAGGACAATCAAATAGTGTAAGAGATAAAGAGTTACTCTCATTAGAAGGTTGGCATGGGTAGCTAATCCATTCTTCCTTCTTTTGTTCATCACTCTCCTCTTCTTTTTCATCCAATGAGCTTTCAGAGTTCATCAATTTCTTCTTCCACCGGTTCCCGCAAATTGTGAGTGCATTCTTGTGCATTAATGAGTCTCTCTTTATAATCAATGATATAAGGATTATCACCGTAGCTTTCTATGCAAAAATTAAGGATAGAAGAGACATAATCTTTAAGGTCCTTACAAACAACACAAGTTTCATAATTTCTAGCAATGAAGGATTCAATCTCAGAAGCTCCCATAAACAAAACAAATTATTCTACTTCTTCGAACCCAAAATGAATATAGCTATTCCAATTATAGTTCTTAATTAAAACTTCCTCACTAAAGCCACATTGAAATTTAAGATGTTTAGTATCCTGTTTAGAGCAACAGTTTATATCATGGCGTTTAAGCAAGATTTTAGCAATTGTATTCAATTTTTCTATAACAACACTCATAACTTTTCCCGTTCTTGATTCTCTATAATTATTATATAATTCAATAAGCTCCAAATAGGTTGTAGGTTCTCCCATAGCAACAGTTTTTAATTTTACGGTTTTTCAAATTTTTATGGATTTTTGGGTATATAGGGAAAATAAAACAAGACAAAAACAAAAGTAAACTAAGCAAAATAATACTAGATAGAAATAAACTAAGCACAAATAAACTAGACAAAAATAAACTAAGCAAAACAAAATAAAGTAAAACAAAAACAGAGAGAGAGGTAGAGTGTACTCCCCAGGTGAACTTATGAGTAGAGCTATGCCTCCCCGGCAACGGCGCCAGAAAATAGTCTTGATAACCCACAAGTATAGGGGATCGCAACAGTCTTCGACGGAAGTAAAACCCAAATTTATTGATTCGACACAAGGGGAGGTAAAGAATACTTATAAGCCTTAACAACTGAGTTGTCAATTCAGCTCGCACTGGAAAAGCACTAGTAACAGGGGTGATGTGAAAGCAGCAGTAATATGGGAGCAATAGTAACAAGTAACACAACAAGCAAGAATAAGTAGTATGAGAGCAATGGCACCAGAAAATAGTTGATACTACTTCCAATGACATGTAGAAACGAGTATATGATGATGAGAGATGGACCGGGGTTCCCAGCTATCTACACTAGTGGTAACTCTCCAATAACAAGTGTTGGGTGAACAAATGTAATATCCCAGGTATTGGGGTTACAAAAATAGGGGAAACAGATGTGTGCATTGCATTCATGCATAGAAAATCTGGGGAATTTTCGCGCTTTAAAGTAAAACAGTCACAGTAACTGAATTTTCACTTGACCTTGGTGGAATTGAAGTAGCTCATCAAGTCAAGCGCTATAAACCTCAATGTGACTTTGTCAAAACTTTGTTTTGGATAGATATGATTTGATCTAAGGGGTTAGATCAAATGGAACTAATAATCAACACAACAACACTTGAATCAATGATCAATTGCTTGATCTCATAACAGATCATAATAAGGTAATTCTTACCATAACATATGAACATACATCTAATTGGAAATCAAGTAACAATAATTGGAGAAACCATTCTTGACTTATCTTTTCCATGTCTTAAACTAATCCATGATCCTACCATGAACCTCATGGTATTCATTCTATTTCAATCTTGGGAACATAATAAGGAGATCAACTCTAGAAATATTTATCCTTCTCTATTCCATGTTATTATACATCAAACCTAGAGAGGTGAGAGTTCTATATTAATAATTAAAGAAGCAATAACAAACCTTGAGTTAAACCTTGGATATACATCCAAGTATTCAAATCATCACCCTTGAAGAGAAACCCTAGAATATTATTCCAGACTATCCCTAGAGAGAGAACCCATTTATATTAACCATAGGTATTGGTGACCACATAATTATCTTGGGAGAATAACCTTAGGTTAGTATTGAAGTCCTTCCCAAGTGAGAGAGCCCATCCATATCAATTCCTAGCTTTACATATCTAAGAATCCAGGCCAACCATTGAACTAGAGTATTAGGAGTACATCATAACCTAGAATAAGCTAATCTTATATAAGCTCAAACTATGGTGTTACACTCAAGTTAGTGAGGCAACACTTGGATTTGAGGGAAAGAACTATCCATATACCCAGATGATTATATCATCATTGATTAAGTAGAACCCTAACATAATATCTCAGGCATTCTCCTGGGATATAAACTTAAGAGGCAACCATAGTAGTCCCATTCAAGAAGATAAACTAGAAGTGCTATACTTAGTTGATCAAGACAATACTTAATCTTGGGAGTGAGAAACCTAATTCTTGAGAAATAACTTAGGAAGCCAAACCTTGATCATTATAAATTGAGTGATGATCATAAACCCTAAGAACTTGAGGTAGAGATATTAAGAACAAGTGGATTATGCCTAATCCATGACCATGCTTTGGAGAAATAGGAGAATAATCCAAATGCTAACACTTATATGATTAGTAGATATTATTCCCCACATGAAATCATAGGGAGGTAACTAGTAAGCAAACCTAGGCTTATATCCCAACCTTAATTATTGTATCACTATGGTGATTGCAATATAAACCTAGACCATAATATAGAATCAAATCCATGGCCATTATGTAAATATCATTAAAACCCCTGGAATGGCATATTAATGAAAGCTTATGCTCCACATATTAAACCTGAGAAAAACCCTTGTGTTACATCTTATAATTAAGATCATATGTGTGACCAACCACTTATCATTATAACCAAGATCAAACCATGATGGGAGTAATGTCTACTCTAGGTAATTCAAGGTTCTATTAAACATAATCCTAGTGTCACCTTTGAAATATGGTTATAATCATATTTGCAAAAGCTTAACAAGCAAGTGCTCACATAAAATTATGTGCAAGTGAAAACATTCCCAAATAAGTGGTTAAACCCTTAGAGACATTTCAAGTACCGAAATCATGCCATTGAAACTACCTTCTTATTTGAAATTCAGTAATAAACATTACCATGAGATTGTTTCTTGCAAAATAAAACCAAATGAAAATCTACATGTCATTAAACCAGAAAACAATAAAAAAAGAATATAGTTTGAATATCTCCAAAGAAAATATTCAAATTTATATCTACATGGATAATTAATCCAAATACCATACTAATCTATAACCAATGTTATAGTACCATATAAAAAAATGCAATTGCAGTACTCAAGACTTTGCAGTACCTTAAACTAATCCCTGTATTAATTCAAATAAGAAATACCTGCAAAATAGAAAAGCCTTAAAAAAATTGAATTACAAACAGAATTCAAAAACAGAAAATAAGAAGAAAAAGAAAACAGAGAAAAAAATGGTGAAGAAGCTTACCTGGACCTACCGGACGCCGTAGCCCAGCAGCCTAGCCCACCAACGAACCCAAGCAGCCACAAGCCCAGCACAGCCCATCGCGGCCCAAATACCTCTTCGCCGTGGATAAACACGAGGAGGGGATCGTCGTCTTCGCTTCGTCCTCCGTTCGAGCCTCCGCTCGACGACGCGACGACGAGGCCACGTCCCGGCCGATTTCGTGGACCTTCGCGGACGTCGCCGACCGTGGGGAGTCTATAAGTACCCCGAAGAACCTGGCATCTCGTTTCCTTCTCTCCTTCTTCTCCAATTTTCTGGAAAGCCAAACCCTAGCTCATCCCGGCCACCGCCACCGCCGCCGATTGAGGCATCCCCCTACCTCGACGAGGGTGCTATCATCACCGCCATCCTCTACTCTGTCATCTAGCTCAGGGAATCGAGCCGAGGCGGTCAAAATCAACGGTGGCGAGCTCGTCTTCCCCGCAGACGGTCGAGCACCGCCGTGACCATCGCCTCTCCGTACGACCACCTCTGCACCAACGGAGCACAGCATCGCGCTCTGGGTAAGCTGGGGGTCTTCCTGAGCTTCCTATTGCATCAAACCGACGACCGTAGCTTCCTAGCCATATGTGCCCGTGTCCGCCGCCGCGGTGTCTCTCCGACGAGCTCGCTCCGGTGGTCAATAACGGGTGGCGCGACCACCGCCGACGTCCCTTAACGCACCGAATCGATTAGGCAGGGTATTTCGTCCGCGCGGCGCCGAATCGCCGGTGTCGACTTCGACCGGCCGCCGGCCAGGAGTTCCCGGCCACGTCTCCACTTTGACCCAGCCAACCGCAACGTGGCAGCCGACGTGGCTCCGGCCCACAAGTCGTTGTCCCCGCAGTAGTCCGGCCGGTACATTTAGTATTTCTTTTGCTTTATTTCAAAACCAATAATTGCTGAAACTTTGCAAATAATTAGGAAAATGTATCATAATTCGGAAAAATACATATGAGATATCAAAATGATCCTAAAAATAAAATCTATCCAATAAAAATATAATATGAAATTTTTATTTTTAATAAAAATTCAATTATTTAATACTTGTTAATTAAGCCTTTAATTTTAATTCTAAATTCAATTAAAATTCAATACTTAGTAAAAATTTCCAAAAATAAACAAAAACCAGTAAATAAATAAAGAAAACATTAAAACTAATTTTCTTTATTTGTTAATTTGTTAAATCCTTATTAGAAGGATTTAAACCCTAATTAACCATTACCTTAATTATTAAATCCATTAAAAATAATAAAATGCCAAATTCAATATTATTTTTATTTCCAAGTTACTAATAACTTCAACTTTGCCATGAAGTTATTAATCATAGAACCATAGGGTAAATAGCAAACCCTAATTCATTATGAAATGATGTGACAACCTTACCATTTCATGTGAAACCTAAAACCCTAATTCAACTAGGAACCAAAGCTCCATTAATCAAATTGAAACTTAATTTACTTCTAAACCTAAAACCTAGGTTAAGGCATGTGATCAAGAGACATTGTATTCATATCTAGATCCATAATTAGCCACTAAGTGCATATCCAGGTCCACATAAAATATAGGAGTCTATCACTAAGACTTTAGCATTCCATGTGTTCATCCCCTCAAACCTAGATGATCAAATAGGAACACCTAAGTCTAAACCCTAATTCCTATCATCAAAAGTATCAACCTTACTCATACCTATATAGCATCACACCATTGTGATGAACTCCAATAGCATCTATGCCCAATAATTACCATTACATAACCATACTCCACTAAACCCTACTAGTGTGAGATACTTATGAACCATCCTACTTTAAGGAGCCAATTATTCCTTATTTGATAGAACCAACAGTAAAACCTAGACCACCTCAACCCTAATTGATATACTTCTTATTATTTAAGAAGTATGTTCTTCAAAAGTTATTCTTTTGAAGTAAAGAAAGAATCATCACCAACCCTGCTTATAAAGACCTATCAACCTTAGCTAGCTATCATTAGCAAGATAAACCAACCTTGACAACAACCATGTATAATGAATTGCTTAGGATGCCTAGGCTTATCTTAACCTTACAAGCCCTAGGTGTTGACGAATCCAACTATGTTGTGATCCATCTTATACTTACTCCGTAAACTACTTGGAACTAGAATAAATTATAGCAACCCACAAACCTAATTACCATACTTGTTCTTTATCAAATTACATGTTTTTCAAAAGTTATTCTTTTAAAGTATAGGATAATCAATCATTAACCATGCCATATAGTACTAAAACTGACCATTGTTCCTTACTTGTTAACATTATGCCAATCATCATTCTTTGTGTGCTCAATTGAATATTATGCTTTATTATCTACCTGTTTATAATACCATGTAACCACACCTGAATAAGAACCTTGTTTGTGAATCACTTTAAGAGTGCAACACACCCTGAATTAATCATCACAACTCACTAATCCTAAATCATCGGGGTTAGGTCACGCTTAGAGCGATTGCATCTCATACTTATGCATTATTGCATCCTTGCCAATCTTTTAAACATCGTCCTTACCGGACGATGATGCTATTTCAGAATTTGGAGTTATTGCGTATCGAAGACCTTGCCTGCATAATCTTGCAGTCAAGAAAGGCAAGTTCATCACTTGTTCATGTCATTTGTGTATTTCTATCAAATTACTTGCAAAGTACTATGGTTATCACTATTGCATAAAAATCAAAACCACTACTTTCATAACTATGAATATGACTATGTGGTGGGCAATGGAACCATGGATTGTGTTGATATGGTGGAGGTTCCATTGCACGGGTTTATATCCATCTAGGATTAAACAACAAATGTCGCCAGTGATTCTTGTGCCGTAATACCCGTGTTAACCATAAGATCCGGAGTGGGACGGAGTAGTCAAAAGTGTTTCCACCTCTTGAACATCAACGGATTCGCTTACCGTAGACGGTTGTATCTTGCGGAGCAATTGGTGGGTGGGGAGCCCCTTCTAATTCCCCACGGTATAGCTGTTGCTTACCGTAGACGGTTGCTCGCTTGCGGAACAATTGGTGGGTGGGGATCCCCTTCTAATTCCCCACGGTAATGTGGTCTATGATGGGTTGCAGCTACCGGCGAAGGAGTTTGGTTAACGAGTCCCAAACTATTGTCGTGGTCGGGGTCCACCCCGAAATTACGGGAATAATGGGACCGACGAGGACCCGGGGTCGGGGTATGCAACAAAGGGTGGGTGTTCGAGGTAGCGGAGGAACATGATTGGCTAGACCTTATACCGGGCCTCACACCATAGGAAGTGTGGACGAGCTCGCGGCTCGGTTGGCACCAAGGTTAAGATCTCTTATGGGTAAAGCAACACACCTCTGCAGAGTGTAAAGAACCGTGACCTGTCACCTCCTCGTTCGGGATATGGAACTGCGAACGCGGCCGGAAAGGAGCTCCATGAAGTTCTAGTAAACCGGTGAAGGCCGACGGACATAGCTCTTCCGAATAAAAGCAACCTCTTGAAGAAATGATTATGAAAACCTGCATTGGTATTAGACTTTCCGGTCTAATGTCGTAGCTAGTGCATTAAACACCTCTTTCCTATAATGAACTTGTTGAGTACGCTCGTACTCATCCCACTCTTAAATCCCCTGCTTAGATATGGAGGCATCGAAGGAGGATCTACAGTACAACTCGAAGGCCGAGAAGTCAACAACTACTTCACGAGACAGGACCTTGTCAGAAGAGTCAGATACCTCATGCAACAAGGAGAAAACCTAGTTGGACATAGAAGGGAACTAGCTTCCTAAACCTAGCTCCTATTTAGCTAGAATCTATTCTTAGCCTTTTTAGCTAGTCAAATACTCTACAAATAGAGTTCGTGATAGGATTAGTCTACGAGTCGTTCTTCTGGAGTTTATTTGCAGTTTTACCTCATTGTAAAGTAGGAGGCTGTAATGATCTTATGTAACAGAGTCGATGTTGTAATTCTATAGACATGCCTTGGACCCGCATATGTTTCTGTTGTACCACTCGAGCGATATAATACTAGTGGAACGGTGTTTCATTGGTGTTATATCAGACTTGCATACTACACCATGCAGTGGTATGCCGGGTCACCACAGTTGGTATCAGAGCAAATGCTTTGACCTTAGGATTAAAACCCTTTAAAGGAGACCTATAGGATTGGTAGTGTCTATAGGAAGTTGTTTTAGGTAAACCAAATACTTCTTATGACTTGAGATGGATATTCACTTGAGAATAATCCTGACACACTTGAGTCAACATTTCTTACCTACTTTTCCTAAGTAGAGTTAGTTAGCTAATCCCAAACATGTAGGACAACATTAAGTCCTTAAACCAATAGATGAGTAGATCACAGTTGGTATACAATACATGGTAGTCCAAGGAGAGGATACAACCATAAGGAAGATATCCTATTGGAAGATGTGTACCAACACTTGTTATGATTAATTAAGAATTACCTAGACCTCGTAATAGGAGTGATATCAAGTGATGAAGATAAATACATAAGGAAGAGATCCTATTATAAGGTGTATACCAAGACAAGTAATAGGGTAAGTAAAATTTATCTAAACTTGTGAAACAAGTGATAGTAAGTGATACAAACAAGTGATATGAGGTAGTATAGACCATGATGAGTCAATCATGGGAGATAAGGAAGTGAGATATGAATAAAATATGATTACCTACATGGTAGAGTTGTTAATCATATATGATTCACCTGAGAATCATTATGTGATGGAATAGAACATTATAAGTATTTTGGAGGTGTACAATAAGTAGCCAAGTGCTAAACAATAGTGCAAGAACTATGTTCCAAAAACCATGGGAAGTGTGCCAAGCACATCATGACCATAGACTTATGATAGAAACACTAGGAAGAATAGGAGTTATATTTCCATAGTTATGTGTTTAGAGTGGTAAATTTAGAACCAGACATATCATTAAAGTAGTCCTCAACAAAATGGAAGCTAAGTTGGTACTTCCAAAGAAAATTAGGTTAACCACAACTATCCTAGACCACTTTGTTTCAAGTTTATCTCATTGCAAATGTGCAATTAAGGTAAAGGTTGAGACAAATAGTAGAATCCTATATATTCGTGCATAGTATCACGATATAAACCTATCTTATGTGGTGTTTTATACTACACATCTCAGCCTGATGTTTAGAGATGTCTTACTCAACAATCATATTCAGGCTTATTATGATGTGTATTATAAGCACAAAGCTGAATCTTCTTGGATTTTATTGAATTTTCATTGTTTGACTAGATCCATACATGAAGTTTGACTTTGATATGCAAATGCATGTTGCAATATCAAGTTCCAACTTGATGCTATAGATCTAGAGGGTAATGGTATTCGTGTGAGGAAGTGACGATTTCTGAAGATTATGAAGACAAGATGAAGATTCATCAGATAAAGGAAACAAAGTTGTGGGAAGCAACCACAATACTCTGAAGGAAGTGCCAATCAACATTCATGCTTTACCTCAACAGAGGAGTACTTTTGTACGAAATAAGCATGAAGGTGAGAAATATAATGATTATGGTGAAGCTGAAGCAGATCCACAGTTAATATAGAAGAGGGAATGCATGGGAAATCACTTAGGATACTATAATCATAGTGTCAACTAGTGGTTTTCTTGCAACAATAAACCCTCGAAGAAAGAAAGATGACCTATGAACCCATAGAAGATATAAGAAGACCATAGTTGGTATCAGAAGATCACAATTGGTATAGGATCAATACTCACGAGATATAATAGAAGATGTCTCGACCAGTTTATAAGAACCTATAATAGAATCCATTTTTAGATATCAAATAGCCACAGTTGGTATAATAACCACAGCTCGGTATCGACTGGTAATACAAATAGTCCACGATTTAATTATTTGTAACAAAAGTTTGTGAACAAATAAAAATCTTGTCAGCCAAATAGCTAGATCTATAAACATTTAGTCAAAGGAATCACATTGGATGTCCACAATTGAGTGGATACACCACAAAGTTTCTTCGCAAAACCTTAGAGGAATATAAATCATAAACTAGACCTAGACCAACTATTCTAATGAAAGTCCAATAGTTGGAAGAAAAGGAGTTAAAGACCATAAGAAAACTCTAAGGGGTAGAGTAAAGATTGAGTTGGATGTACAATAACTCAATACTTTAAGCAAGATAGAAGAAGAAGATCTGAACTGAGAGGAAGTTCGATCTTATTTTCATAAGATTATCAAACACTACTCGTCGAAGGATGTCGGACTGTAAGCCGAGGTTCATACCTCGAGGAAGTAAGAAGTGGACTATAGCTTGAAAAAGTGAGTAATACTTAATCAGAAGTACGAAAGCTCAAGTAAGTCAAAGATAAAGAAGTTGGACGAAGGAAATACCGTAGACCAATATAGCTCAAAAAGGCCAAAGACCAAAGGAGATTGACCATACCAAAACTAAAGTCTATATGAAAGATTCCTTTCATGGAACCTAAAGAATCCAAAATAGCTTTAGGTGTCATCAATAAACCATGATTGGATGGACTAAATTAGTCTAATCCATTCTTAGGAATCAACCATTTCTATGGTAAGTACCTTACCAAGTCCCAATATTGAAGTTTTGGTGGTAAGGGAAAAACAAAGACCTATTTTATCAAATAGGAGAATGTTATCCAATTAGTCTTTAGTTAAGACTAGCAGCACCAGAAGAAGTCCCATCATTGATTCTTCAATGAAAAAGGAAACAAGCTTATAGAGTTGAAAGAAAATAAATAATTAAAGTTAGAAGCCATGGCTCAGAGATAGGTATCGGAGAACTGGAGTAAGAAACTAAGGTTCAGAGTTAAACTCTAAGGGATTCCAGGAAGAATCTGGACAAGAGATATATTCAATTATATCTAGTGAGATCAATACGGAGTTCGAGAAAAGTCGTAGTCTGCACAAGTCAGATCCACACTCCGAAACGTGAGAGAGTTCAAACTTCGAGGATGAAGTTTAGTTTAAGGGGTAGAGACTGTAATATCCCAGGTATTGGGGTTACAAAAATAGGGGAAACAGATGTGTGCATTGCATTCATGCATAGAAAATCTGGGGAATTTTCGCGCTTTAAAGTAAAACAGTCACAGTAACTGAAGTTTCACTTGACCTTGGTGGAATTGAAGTAGCTCATCAAGTCAAGCGCTATAAACCTCAATGTGACTTTGTCAAAACTTTGTTTTGGATAGATATGATTTGATCTAAGGGGTTAGATCAAATGGAACTAATAATCAACACAACAACACTTGAATCAATGATCAATTGCTTGATCTCATAACAGATCATAATAAGGTAATCCTTACCATAACATATGAACATACATCTAATTGGAAATCAAGTAACAATAATTGGAGAAACCATTCTTGACTTATCTTTTCCATGTCTTAAACTAATCCATGATCCTACCATGAACCTCATGGTATTCATTCTATTTCAATCTTGGGAACATAATAAGGAGATCAACTCTAGAAATATTTATCCTTCTCTATTCCATGTTATTATACATCAAACCTAGAGAGGTGAGAGTTCTATATTAATAATTAAAGAAGCAATAACAAACCTTGAGTTAAACCTTGGATATACATCCAAGTATTCAAATCATCACCCTTGAAGAGAAACCCTAGAATATTATTCCAGACTATCCCTAGAGAGAGAACCCATTTATATTAACCATAGGTATTGGTGACCACATAATTATCTTGGGAGAATAACCTTAGGTTAGTATTGAAGTCCTTCCCAAGTGAGAGAGCCCATCCATATCAATTCCTAGCTTTACATATCTAAGAATCCAGGCCAACCATTGAACTAGAGTATTAGGAGTACATCATAACCTAGAATAAGCTAATCTTATATAAGCTCAAACTATGGTGTTACACTCAAGTTAGTGAGGCAACACTTGGATTTGAGGGAAAGAACTATCCATATACCCAGATGATTATATCATCATTGATTAAGTAGAACCCTAACATAATATCTCAGGCATTCTCCTGGGATATAAACTTAAGAGGCAACCATAGTAGTCCCATTCAAGAAGATAAACTAGAAGTGCTATACTTAGTTGATCAAGACAATACTTAATCTTGGGAGTGAGAAACCTAATTCTTGAGAAATAACTTAGGAAGCCAAACCTTGATCATTATAAATTGAGTGATGATCATAAACCCTAAGAACTTGAGGTAGAGATATTAAGAACAAGTGGATTATGCCTAATCCATGACCATGCTTTGGAGAAATAGGAGAATAATCCAAATGCTAACACTTATATGATTAGTAGATATTATTCCCCACATGAAATCATAGGGAGGTAACTAGTAAGCAAACCTAGGCTTATATCCCAACCTTAATTATTGTATCACTATGGTGATTGCAATATAAACCTAGACCATAATATAGAATCAAATCCATGGCCATTATGTAAATATCATTAAAACCCTGGAATGGCATATTAATGAAAGCTTATGCTCCACATATTAAACCTGAGAAAAACCCTTGTGTTACATCTTATAATTAAGATCATATGTGTGACCAACCACTTATCATTATAACCAAGATCAAACCATGATGGGAGTAATGTCTACTCTAGGTAATTCAAGGTGCTATTAAACATAATCCTAGTGTCACCTTTGAAATATGGTTATAATCATATTTGCAAAAGCTTAACAAGCAAGTGCTCACATAAAATTATGTGCAAGTGAAAACATTCCCAAATAAGTGGTTAAACCCTTAGAGACATTTTAGTACCTGAAATCATGCCATTGAAACTACCTTCTTATTTGAAATTCAGTAATAAACATTACCATGAGATTGTTTCTTGCAAAATAAAACCAAATGAAAATCTACATGTCATTAAACCAGAAAACAATAAAAAAAGAATATAGTTTGAATATCTCCAAAGACAATATTCAAATTTATATCTACATGGATAATTAATCCAAATACCATACTAATCTATAACCAATGTTATAGTACCATATAAAAAAATGCAATTGCAGTACTCAAGACTTTGCAGTACCTTAAACTAATCCCTGTATTAATTCAAATAAGAAATACCTGCAAAATAGAAAAGCCTTAAAAAAATTGAATTACAAACAGAATTCAAAAACAGAAAATAAGAAGAAAAAGAAAACAGAGAAAAAAATGGTGAAGAAGCTTACCTGGACCTACCAGACGCCGTAGCCCAGCAGCCTAGCCCACCAGCAACCCAGCAGCCACAAGCCCAGCACAGCCCATCGCGGCCCAAATACCTCTTCGCTGTGGATAAACACGAGGAGGGGATCGTCGTCTTCGCTTCGTCCTCTGTTCGAGCCTCTGCTCGACAGCGCGACGACGAGGCCACGTCCCGGCCGATTTCGTGGACCTTCGCGGACGTCGCCGACCGTGGGGAGTCTATAAGTACCCCGAAGAACCTGGCATCTCGTTTCCTTCTCTCCTTCTTCTCCAATTTCCTGGAAAGCCAAACCCTAGCTCATCCCGGCCACCGCCACCACCGCCGATTGAGGCATCCCCCTACCTCGACGAGGGTGCTATCATCACCGCCATCCTCTACTCTGTCATCTAGCTCAGGGAATCGAGCCGAGGCGGTCAAAATCAACGGTGGCGAGCTCGTCTTCCCCGCAGACGGTCGAGCACCGCCGTGACCGTCGCCTCTCCGTACGACCACCTCTGCACCAACGGAGCACAGCATCGCGCTCTGGGTGAGCGCGGGGTCTTCCTGAGCTTCCTATTGCATCAAACCGACGACCGTAGCTTCCTAGCCATATGTGCCCGTGTCCGCCGCCGCGGTGTCTCTCCGACGAGCTCGCTCCGGTGGTCAATAACGGGTGGCGCGACCACCAGTCGACGTCCCTTAACGCACTGAATCGATTAGGCAGGGTATTTCGTCCGCGCGGGCGCCGAATCGCCGGTGTCGACTTCGACTGGCCGCCGGCCAGGAGTTCCCCGGCCACGTCTCCAATTTTGACCCAGTCAACTGCAACGTGGCAGCTGACGTGGCTCCGGCCCACAAGTCAGTGTCCTGCGCAGGTAGTCTGGCCGGGTACATTTAGTATTTCTTTTGCTTTATTTCAAAACCAATAATTGCTGAAACTTTGCAAATAATTAGGAAAATGTATCATAATTCGGAAAAATACATATGAGATATCAAAATGATCCTAAAAATAAAATCTATCCAATAAAAATATAATATGAAATTTTTATTTTTAATAAAAATTCAATTATTTAATACTTGTTAATTAAGCCTTTAATTTTAATTCTAAATTCAATTAAAATTCAATACTTAGTAAAAATTTCCAAAAATAAACAAAAACCAGTAAATAAATAAAGAAAACATTAAAACTAATTTTCTTTATTTGTTAATTTGTTAAATCCTTATTAGAAGGATTTAAACCCTAATTAACCATTACCTTAATTATTAAATCCATTAAAAATAATAAAATGCCAAATTCAATATTATTTTTATTTCCAAGTTACTAATAACTTCAACTTTGCCATGAAGTTATTAATCATAGAACCATAGGGTAAATAGCAAACCCTAATTCATTATGAAATGATGTGACAACCTTACCATTTCATGTGAAACCTAAAACCCTAATTCAACTAGGAACCAAAGCTCCATTAATCAAATTGAAACTTAATTTACTTCTAAACCTAAAACCTAGGTTAAGGCATGTGATCAAGAGACATTGTATTCATATCTAGATCCATAATTAGCCACTAAGTGCATATCCAGGTCCACATAAAATATAGGAGTCTATCACTAAGACTTTAGCATTCCATGTGTTCATCCCCTCAAACCTAGATGATCAAATAGGAACACCTAAGTCTAAACCCTAATTCCTATCATCAAAAGTATCAACCTTACTCATACCTATATAGCATCACACCATTGTGATGAACTCCAATAGCATCTATGCCCAATAATTACCATTACATAACCATACTCCACTAAACCCTACTAGTGTGAGATACTTATGAACCATCCTACTTTAAGGAGCCAATTATTCCTTATTTGATAGAACCAACAGTAAAACCTAGACCACCTCAACCCTAATTGACATACTTCTTATTATTTAAGAAGTATGTTCTTCAAAAGTTATTCTTTTGAAGTAAAGAAAGAATCATCACCAACCCTGCTTATAAAGACCTATCAACCTTAGCTAGCTATCATTAGCAAGATAAACCAACCTTGACAACAACCATGTATAATGAATTGCTTAGGATGCCTAGGCTTATCTTAACCTTACAAGCCCTAGGTGTTGACGAATCCAACTATGTTGTGATCCATCTTATACTTACTCCAGAAACTACTTGGAACTAGAATAAATTATAGCAACCCACAAACCTAATTACCATACTTGTTCTTTATCAAATTACATGTTTTTCAAAAGTTATTCTTTTAAAGTATAGGATAATCAATCATTAACCATGCCATATAGTACTAAAACTGACCATTGTTCCTTACTTGTTAACATTATGCCAATCATCATTCTTTGTGTGCTCAATTGAATATTATGCTTTATTATCTACCTGTTTATAATACCATGTAACCACACCTGAATAAGAACCTTGTTTGTGAATCACTTTAAAAGTGCAACACACCCTGAATTAATCATCACAACTCACTAATCCTAAATCATCGGGGTTAGGTCACGCTTAGAGCGATTGCATCTCATACTTATGCATTATTGCATCCTTGCCAATCTTTTAAACATCATCCTTACCGGACGATGATGCTATTTCAGAATTTGGAGTTATTGCGTATCGAAGACCTTGCCTCGCATAATCTTGCAAGTCAAGAAAGGCAAGTTCATCACTTGTTCATGTCATTTGTGTATTTCTATCAAATTACTTGCAAAGTACTATGGTTATCACTATTGCATAAAAATCAAAACCACTACTTTCATAACTATGAATATGACTATGTGGTGGGCAATGGAACCATGGATTGTGTTGATATGGTGGAGGTTCCATTGCACGGGTTTATATCCATCTAGGATTAAACAACAAATGTCGCCAGTGATTCTTGTGCCGTAATACCCGTGTTAACCATAAGATCCGGAGTGGGACGGAGTAGTCAAAAGTGTTTCCACCTCTTGAACATCAACGGATTCGCTTACCGTAGACGGTTGTATCTTGCGGAGCAATTGGTGGGTGGGGAGCCCCTTCTAATTCCCCACGGTATAGCTGTTGCTTACCGTAGATGGTTGCTGCTTGCGGAACAATTGGTGGGTGGGGATCCCCTTCTAATTCCCCACGGTAATGTGGTCTATGATGGGTTGCAGCTACCGGCGAAGGAGTTTGGTTAACGAGTCCCAAACTGTTGTCGTGGTCGGGGTCCACCCTGAAATTACGGGAATAATGGGACCGACGAGGACCCAGTGGTCGGGGTATGCAACAAAGGGTGGGTGTTCGAGGTAGCGGAGGAACATGATTGGCTAGACCTTATACCGGGCCTCACACCATAGGAAGTGTGGACGAGCTCGCGGCTCGGTTGGCACCAAGGTTAAGATCTCTTATGGGTAAAGCAACACACCTCTGCAGAGTGTAAAGAACCGTGACTTGTCACTCCCTGTTCCGGGATATGGAACTGCGAACGCGGCCGGAAAGGAGCTCCATGAAGTTCTAGTAAACCGGTGAAGGCCGACGGACATAGCTCTTCCGAATAAAAGCAACCTCTTGAAGAAATGATTATGAAAACCTGCATTGGTATTAGACTTTCGGTCTAATGTCGTAGCTAGTGCATTAAACACCTCTTTCCTATAATGAACTTGTTGAGTACGCTCGTACTCATCCCACTCTTAAATCCCCTGCTTAGATATGGAGGCATCGAAGGAGGATCTACGAGTACAACTCGAAGGCCGAGAAGTCAACAACTACTTCACGAGACAGGACCTTGTCGAAGAGTCGGATACCTCATGCAACAAGGAGAAAACCTAGTTGGACATAGAAGGGAACTAGCTTCCTAAACCTAGCTCCTATTTAGCTAGAATCTATTCTTAGCCTTTTTAGCTAGTCAAATACTCTACAAATAGAGTTCGTGATAGGATTAGTCTACGAGTCGTTCTTTTGGAGTTTATTTGCAGTTTTACCTCATTGTAAAGTAGGAGGCTGTAATGATCTTATGTAACAGAGTCGATGTTGTAATTCTATAGACATGCCTTGGACCCGCATATGTTTCTGTTGTACCACTCTGAGCGATATAATACTAGTGGAACGGTGTTTCATTGGTGTTATATCAGACTTGCATACTACACCATGCAGTGGTATGCCGGGTCACCACAACAAATTACAGTTGGGCAATTGATAGGATTGAAATAGCATTAAGACAGAACATCAAGATTATTAATCATGTAGGCATGTTTTCCATATATAGTCATACGTGCTCGCAATGAGAAACTTGTACAACATCTTTTGTCCTACCAGTCGGTGGCAGCCGGGCCTCTAGGGAATCTATCTGGAAATTAAGGTACTCCTTTTAATAGAGCACCGGAGCAAAGCATTAACACTCCGTGAAAACATGTGATCCTCATATCTCGAGCCTTCCCCTCCGGTTGTCCCAATTTCGTCACTTTGGGGCCTTTGGTTCCGGACATAGACATGTGCATACAACTTGTAGATACAATCTAAGCAATAAGTATAGAGCTTAAATCTAAGATCATGCCACTCGGGCCCTAGTGACAAGCATTAAACACAACAAGATTGCGTAAACAATAACTTCATAAACTTTATAGATAGACTAATCATAATGTAACAATCCATCGGATCCCAACAAACACAACACCGATTACATCGAGATGAATCTCAATCATGTAAGGCAGCTCATGAGATCATTGTATTGAAGTACATGGGGGAGAGAGTACCAACTAGCTATAGCTAGAACCCGTAGTCCATGGGGGGACTACTCACGGAGCATGATGGAGGCGGTGGCGTCGATGGAGATGGCTTCCGGGGGCACTTCCCCGTCCCGGCAGGGTGCCGGAACAGAGACTTCTGTCCCCCGAAACGGAGTTTCGCGATGGTGGCGGTGCCCCTGGAGTCTTTCTGGAGTTTCGTCAATTGGTATAGATGTTTTAGGTCAGGACGACTTAAATAGGCGAAGAGTCGGAGTCGGAAGGGCCACGGGGCCTCCTCACACTAGGGGGGCGCGCCCCCCCTTGGGCCGCGCCGCCACCACGTGTGGGGCCCCCATGGCTCCATGTTAGGGGCCCCCAGGGCTCCCCTCTGGTCCCCCTTTGACTTTCTGGAAGCTTCCGGGAAAAATAAGATGTTGGGTCTTCGTTTCGTCGAATTCCGAGAATATTGCCCGAACAGCCTTTCTGGAACCAAAAACAACAGAAAACAACAACTAGCCCTTCGGCATCTCGTTAATAGGTTAGTTCCGGAAAATGCATAAAAACATTATAAAGTTCAAGCAAAACATGTAAGTATTGTCATAAAACAAGCATGGAACATCAGAAATTATAGGTACGTTGGAGACGTATCACATATGCACAAACATTTTTAGCACAAAGTTGCGCTTTGGATATTTATACGAATTTTTATAGTGGTAGCATAGAATCTGTTTTTAGGAAAGCAACTTTCCAAAATCTTACTTTCTCTCTATTAGAGGCCATTCTTGGCACAAAAAAGAAATAAAATGATAAGAGGTTATTATAGAGGTAATAACTTCGAAGACTCAACAAAAAAGAAAAATTACAGAAATAAAACAATGGGTTGTCTCCCATAAACACTTTTCTTTAATGCCTTTCAGATAGGCACAGTAGTTTGAGAAGATGCTCCCATAAGAAATATAAATTTAAGTAATAGAGAGCATCAAGAAGCAAATGTAAAGAAAATTTAAGTCTAACCCACTTCCTATGTATAGGAATCTTGTACATAAATAAATCCACAAAGAACAAAGTGACAAGCATAGGAAGATAAAACAAGAGTAACTTCAAAAAAAAGCATATAGAGAGGTATTTTACTAACATAAAAACTTATACAACCATATTTTCCTCTCTTATAATAATTTTCAGTAGCATCATGAATAAACTCAACAATATAACTATCACATAAAACATTCTTATCTTGAGCCACATGCATAAAATAATCATTACTCCCCATATAAGCATAGTCATTCTTATTAATTGTAGTGGGAGCAAATTCAATAAAATAGCTATAATTATTATTCTCATCACCATAATCATCAAATATAGGAGGCATATTATAATCATAATTACGTTTATCCTCAATAGTAGGTGAACTGAAAATAACATAATCATCATTGTAATCATCATATATTGGAGGCATAGCATCATCAAAGTAAATTTCCTCCTCCGTGCTTGGGGGACTAAAAATATCATGCTCATCAAAACCAGCTTCCCCAAGCTTAGACTTTCCCATAGCATTAGCAATAATGGTGTTCAAAGAATTCATACTAATAACATTACTACTAGCATGCAAGTAAAGTTCCATATGTTTTTTATTTTTTCTGCAAACACCTTATGTCCTAACTCAAGATAAATACTATAAAGCTCTCTATTTTTTTGTTATTTTCCATTAAGCCTAACTAGTGAAAATAAAACAAGAAACAAAAAGATATAATTGCAGAATCTAAAGAAAATAACTTCGAGCACTCACCAACAGCTAAAAGACTTAGTAGCCAAAGGATGTGAGTACCTTTTTTCCTTACATCCCCAACAAAAGCGCCAGAAGAGAGCTTGGTGTCTACGCACGCTTCTATTCTTGTAGACAGTGTTGGGCCTCCAAGTGCAGAGGTTTATAGAACAGTAGCAAGTTTCCCTTGAGTGGATCACCCAAGGTTTATCGAACTCAGGGAGGTAGAGGTCAAAGATATCCCTCTCAAGCAACCCTGCAATTACGATACTAGAAGTCTCTTGTGTCCCCAACACACCCAATACACTTGCCAGGTGTATAGGTGCACTAGTTCGGCGAAAAGATAGTGCAATACAAGTAATATGAATGATTATGAGTGGTAATTGTAATCTGAAATAAAAAATGGCAGCAAGCAAACATGTAGTAGAATTGGTTGTAAACGGTGTTTTGATGCTTAGAAATAAGGCCTAGGGATCATACTTTCACTAGTGGACACTCTCAACAATGATTGAATACATAGATAATATCACTTCACTATGTTACTCCGAACCACTCTCCGATTTGATAATAAACACAAATTTATTGCATAGGTCTACATAAGCATTCCTTAAAGTTCGCATTCCCAATCTATGGACACCCCACGCTATCACTTTGAGCATACAAAGATGGTACTAACTAGTCACCACAATTTATAAGTATTTCTATAAATTAAGCATAAGAAACAAATATGGTGTGCACACTGTCACCTTCATACCATTGGACAAAGTGTCCCCAGCGATCACATAATAAAACCACTTGAGTAGCACAATAGTTAAAGCATAACATCTACTTATTCAATTAGATTACAATGCTCATGATCACATAAAGATCATACATGGAGAGATAGATAGACCACATAACTACCGGTAAAGCCCTCAGCCTCGGGGGAGAACTACCCACTCCTCATCATGGGAGTCAGCAACGGCGATGAAGATGGCGGTGGAGTCGATGGAGATCGCTCCGGGGGTGATTCCCCGTCCCGGCAGGGTGCCGGAACAGAGACTTATGTCCCCCGGATCTTGTATTCGGCGGCGGCGGAGCTACAGAACTTTTCATGGGTGAAGTCTAATTGATTTTGGGTTTTCGCCTCGGGAGGGCTTTTATAGGCGAAAGGGTGAGGTCGGTGGAGACCAGGTAGCCCCACACCACCCCTAGGCGCGGGCCAGGGCCAGGCCGCGCCTAGGCATGGTCTGGCCACCCTGTGGCCCCCCTTCGTCTCTCCTCTGGACTTCGTCTTCGTTACGGAAAAATAAGAGCTTTGGCATTTGTTTCGTCCAATACCGAGAATATTTCCTGTACAACTTTTCTAAAATACAAAACAACAGAAAACAGGGAACTGGCACTATGGCATCTTGTTAATAGGTTAGTGCCAGAAAATGTATAAAAGTGCAACGAAGTATGAGAAAAACATATATGAATTGGTGTAAAGCAAGCATGGAGTATAAAAAATTATAGATACGTCTGAGACGTATCACGCGCCCAAACAACAAAATTTGAATTGGAGCCAAGTCATTTCCATCCTGGATTTGGAATTCTCAGTCTAATTCAATTCTACATACAATTCGATGCATCCAAACACAATGTTAATCTCTCTCACATACTATGCGAGGTTGACTCAAGGGAGACAGTGAAATTTCTTCTAGTTAGGAGCACTTTCACGCAAATCTGTGAAAGTGTGTGATCATGTTGAACGGAAAGAATAAACTAGTTGCAGCGGGGGCACATGGAGTTTGAGAGTAGCAGCGGATCTCGTTGAAGATAAACAAGGCTGGAGTACATGGAAGTGGACGCTTGGATGAAATCAAAACGGTGGAGGATATTCGCCGATGTGAAGTTTGTTTTGTTTGTGTTCAAATATACTATACGAGTTAGGTTAAGCGTGGATTTCGAGTTATAATACAGATGAATAGGTAACAAGTAGTGTTGGAGTCACACTCTTGTAGCTTTGGCCTACTATATAATATGGAGGGTATCATACAATGTAACCTATGACCACTTGAAAGGTACGAATGGGAAGCCGACGGCTTGCGCCGGCGCCTGAGGCGACCAAGTTTTGTGGTATCTAAGGGGAGGAGTGCCTGTAATCTTGCCCCAAGGACCAGCATTTGGCGAACCTCATTAACAAATTTCGGTATCATCATCGTATTATAATTGCTTCATTCTCGGTTCGATCGTGTGTGGATAATATGGAGCAACATGTTCCTTAAGAAAACAGTCTTTATTAAGATATTGCAGGCTGTTAATGTTGAAGATAGTGCCCTAGAGGCAAATAATAGAGTATTTATTATTATATCTCAATAGTTCATAAGAAGTTTTATGTCATGCTATAACTGTATTAATCGGAAACATTGATACATGTGTGGTGTGTAAACAAACCAGGGTCCCTATGAGCCTTTGTGTGGACTAGCTCATTGGTCATCCGATGATCGAGATTTCCCAATCATGGACATTTGTGTCAATTGACAATGGGATCATATCATTAGGTGAATGATATGATGGACATATCCAATATAAGTATTGCAACACAATCAAGTCACAAAGTTCATCGTTGCAATAATTATGAAAGCATAGTAACCTAATCCTTAGATTGTGCGATCATATCTAATCGTTATCAGCGGAGGCTATCTTAATTGCATCAACTGTCACACAGCAAGAGGGTGATCATAAAGGTGTTTCTCAGTTATTCCGAAGGGATAGGCTAAGGCATATGTATCGAGATCGGGATTTGTTCATCCACGTGCCGGAAAGATACTTTGAGCCCACTCGGTGAGATTACATCCATGAAGCTTCACAGCGTATAACTAGGTCTTGGGGATGGAATATCACGGGAGAAAGTTAAATAGCCTTGTCGGTAACGAGATTGAACTAAGTATGTTGATACCGACTGATGGCGTGTAAAGCACACGTCCGTTGGGAACCCCAAGAGGAAGGTGTGATGCGTACAGCAGCAAGTTTTCCCTCAGAAAGAAACCAAGGTTTATCGAACCAGGAGGAGCCAAGAAGCACATTGAAGGTTGATGGCAGCGGGATGTAGTGCGGCGCAACACCGGGGATTCCGGCGCCAACGTGGAACCTGCACAACACAACCAAAGTACTTTGCCCCAACGAAACGGTGAGGTTGTCAATCTCACCGGCTTGTCGTAACAAAGGATTAGATGTATAGTGTGGATGATGATTGTTTGCAGAAAACAGTAGAACAAGTATTGCAGTAGATTGTATTCAATGTAAAAGAATGGACCGGGGTCCACAGTTCACTAGAGGTGTCTCTCCCATAAGATATCCAGCATGCATCTATGCCTAAAAAGTCCACCTTCAGGTTATCATCCGAACCCCTTCCAGTATTAAGTTGCAAAACAACAGACAATTGCATTAAGTATGGTGCGTAATGTAATCAATAACTACATCCTCGGACATAGCATCAATGTTTTATCCCTAGTGGCAACAGACACATCCACAACCTTAGAACTTTTCATCACTCTGTCCCGATTTAATGGAGGCATGAACCCACTATCGAGCATAAATACTCCCTCTTGGAGTTAAGAGCAAAAACTTGGCCGGAGCCTCTACTAATAACGGAGAGCATGCAAGATCATAAACAACACATAGGTAATAGATTGATAATCAACATAACATAGTATTCTCTATCCATCGGATCCCGACAAACACAACATATAGCATTACGGATAGATGATCTTGATCATGTTAGGCAGCTCACAAGATCCGACAATGAAGCACATAAGGAGAAGACGACCATCTAGCTACTGCTATGGACCCATAGTCCAGGGGTGAACTACTCACTCATCACTCCGGAGGCGACCATGGCGGTGAAGAGTCCTCCGGGAGATGAATCCCCTCTCCGGCAGGGTGCCGGAGGCGATCTCCTGAATCCCCCGAGATGGGATTGGCGGCGGCGGCGTCTCTGGAAGGTTTTCCGTATCGTGGCTCTCGGTACTGGGGGTTTCGCGACGGAGGCTTTAAGTAGGCGGAAGGGCAGGTCAAAGGGCATCACGAGGGGCCCACACCACAGGCCGGCGCGGCCAGGGCCAGGGCCGCGCCGCCCTGGTGTCTGGCCACCTCGTGGCCCCACTTCGTCTATCCTTCGGTCTTCTGGAAGCTTCGTGAAAAAATAGGACCCTGGGCATTGATTTCGTCCAATTCCGAGAATATTTCTTTACTAGGATTTCTGAAACCAAAAACAGCAGAAAATAGTAACTGGCTCTTTGGCATCTTGTTAATAGGTTAGTGCCGGAAAATGCATAAATATGACATAAAGTATGCATAAAACATGTAGATATCATCAATAATGTGGCATGGAACATAAGAAATTATCGATACGTCGGAGACGTATCAGCATCCCCAAGCTTAGTTCCCGCTCGTCCGAGCGAGGTAAACGATAACAAAGATAATTTCGGAGTGACATGCCATCATAACCTTGATCATACTATTGTAAGCATATGTAATGAATGCAGCGATCAAAACAATGGTAATGACATGAGTAAACAAATGAATCATAAAGCAAAGACTTTTCATGAATAGTACTTTCAAGACAAGCATCAATAAGTCTTGCATAAGAGTTAACTCATAAAGCAATAAATCAAAGTAAAGGTATTGAAGCAACACAATGGAAGATTAAGTTTCAGCGGTTGCTTTCAACTTATAACATGTATATCTCATGGATATTGTCAATGTAAAGTAATATAACAAGTGCAATATGCAAGTATGTAGGAATCAATGCACAGTTCACACAAGTGTTTGCTTCTTGAGATGGAGAGAAATAGGTGAACTGACTCAACATAAAAGTAAAAGAAAGGTCCTTCAAAGAGGAAAGCATCGATTGCTATATTTGTGCTAGAGCTTTGGTTTTGAAAACAAGAAACAATTTTGTCAACGGTAGTAATAAAGCATATGTATCATGTAAATTATATCTTACAAGTTGCAAGCCTCATGCATAGTATACTAATAGTGCCCGCACCTTGTCCTAATTAGCTCGGATTACCAGGATTATCATTGCAATACACATGTTTTAACCAAGTGTCACAAAGGGGTACCTCTATGCCGCCTGTACAAAGGTCTAAGGAGAAAGCTCGCATTTGGATTTCTCGCTTTTGATTATTCTCAACTTAGACATCCATACCGGGACAACATAGACAACAGATAATCGACTCCTCTTTAATGCATAAGCATTTAGCAACAATTAATGTTCTCATATGAGATTGAGGATATATGTCCAAAACTGAAACTTCCACCATGATTCATGGTTTTAGTTAGCGGCCCAATGTTCTTCTCTAACAATATGCATGCTCTAACCATTAAATGAGTGGTAAATCTCCCTTACTTCAGACAAGACGGACATGCATAGCAACTCACATGATATTCAACAAAGAGTAGTTGATGGCGTCCCCAGAAACATGGTTATCGCACAACAAGCAACTTAATAAGAGATAAAGTGCATAAGTACATATTCAATACCACAATAGTTTTTAAGCTATTTTGTCCCATGAGCTATATATTGTAAAGGTGAATGATGGAATTTTAAAGGTAGCACTCAAGCAATTTACTTTGGAATGGCGGAGAAATACCATGTAGTAGGTAGGTATGGTGGACACAAATGGTATAGTGGTTGGCTCAAGGATTTTGGATGCATGAGAAGTATTCCCTCTCGATACAAGGTTTAGGCTAGCAAGGTTATTTGAAACAAACACAAGGATGAACGGTACAGACAAAACTCACATAAAAGACATATTGTAAACATTATAAGACTCTACACCGTCTTCCTTGTTGTTCAAAACTCAATACTAGAAATTATCTAGACTTTAGAGAGACCAAATATGCAAACCAAATTTTAGCAAGCTCTATGTATTTCTTCATTAA
>NC_061508.1:54521334-54569860 GCF_022539505.1 Lolium rigidum
TAAAGCCAAGGCATTGTTGGTATGGAAGAACGACCTATACTGCAGACAGCACTTGATGAAGAAGTCAAGTGAGATTGACAACCTCACTGTTACGTTGGGGCAAAGTACTTTGATTGTGTTGTGCAGGTTCCACGTTGGCGCCGGAATCCCTGGTGTTGCGCTGCACTACATGATACTTCTCCGACGTATCGATAATTTCTTATGTTCCATGCCATATTATTGATGATACCTACATGTTTTATGCACACTTTATGTCATATTCGTGCATTTTCTGGAACTAACCTATTAACAAGATGCCGAAGTGCCGCTTGTCGTTTTCTCGCTGTTTTTGGTTTCAGAAATCCTAGTAACGAAATATTCTCGAATTGGACGAAATCAAGACCCGTGGTCCTATTTTGCCACGAACCTTCCGTAAGACCGAAGGGGATACGAAGTGGGGCGACGAGGCGCCGCCACCATAGGGCCGCGCGGCCAAGGGGGGGGGCCGCGCCGCCCTATGGTGTGGGCCCCTCATCAGCCCTCCGACTCCGCCCTTCCGCCTACTTAAAGCCTCCGTCGCGAAACCCCTGATGCGAAAAAACCACGATACGGAAAACCTTCCAGAGATGCCGCCGCCGCCAATCCCATCTCGGGGGATTCTGGAGATCTCCTCCCGCACCCTCCCCGAGAGGGGATTCATCTCCCGGAGGACTCTACACCGCCATGGTCGCCTCCGGAGTGATGAGTGAGTAGTTCACCCCTGGACTATGGGTCCATAGCAGTAGCTAGATGGTTGTCTTCTCCTCATTGTGCTTCATTGTTGGATCTTGTGAGCTGCCTAACATGATCAAGATCATCTATCTGTAATGCTATCTGTTGTGTTTGTCGGGATCCGATGGATAGAGAATACCATGTTATGTTAATTATCAAGTTATTACCTATGTGTTGTTTATGATCTTGCATGCTCTCCGTTATCAGTAGAGGCTCGGCCAAGTTGATGCTAGTAACTCCAAGAGGGAGTATTTATGCTCGATAGTGGGTTCATGTCTCCGTGAATCCGGGGAGTGACGAAACCCCTAAGGTTATGGATGTGCTGTTGCCACTAGGGATAAAACATTGATGCTATGTCCGAGGATGTAGTTATTGATTACATTACGCGCAATACTTAATGCAATTGTCTCGTTGTTAGCAACTTAATACCGGAGGGGGTTCGGACGATAACCTCGAAGGTGGACTTTTTAGGCATAGATGCAGCTTGGATGACGGTCTATGTACTTTGTCGTAATGCCCAATTAAATCTCACTGTACTTATCATGACATGTATGTGCATTGTTATGCCCTCTCTATTTGTCAATTGCCCGACTATAATTTGTTCACCCAACATGCTTTTATCTTATGGGAGAGACACCTCTAGTGAACCGTGGACCCCGGTCCATTCTTTAATACTCGAAATACAAATCTGCCGCAATACTTGTTTTATCGTTTTCTCTGCAAACAATCATCTTCCACACAATACGGTTAATCCTTTGTTACAGCAAGCCTAGTGAGATTGACAACCTCACCGTTTCGTTTGGGCAAAGTACTTTGGTTGTGTTGTGCAGGTTCCACGTTGGCGCCGGAATCCCCGGTGTTGCGCCGCACTACATCCCGCCGCCATCAACCTTCAACGTGCTTCTTGGCTCCTCCCGGTTCGATAAACCTTGGTTTCTTTCCGAGGGAAAACTTGCCGCCGTGCGCATCATACCTTCCTCTTGGGGTTCCCAACGAACGTGTGAGTTACACGCCATCAAGCTCTTTTTCCGGCGCCGTTGTCGGGAACCGAAGAAAAGTTACACCACAAAGATTTCTAACTCCCACGTCAACTACACGCCAGCCTCTTTTTCTGGCGCCGTTGTCGGGGAGATCAAGACACGCCGCAAGGGGAGTCTCCACTTCTCAATCTCTTTACTTTGTTTTTGTCTTGCTTTATTTTATTTACTACTTTGTTTGCTGCACTTATATCAAAACACAAAAAAATTAGTTGCTAGCTTTACTTTATTTACTGTCTTGTTTGCTATATCAAAAACACAAAAAAATTAGTTTACTTGCATTTACTTTATCTAGTTTGCTTTATTTACTACCGCTAAAATGGCTACCCCTGAAAATACTAAGTTGTGTGACTTCACTAGCACAAATAATAATGATTTCTTATGCACGCCTATTGCTCCACCTGCTACTACAGCAGAATTCTTTGAAATTAAACCTGCTTTATCGAATCTTGTTATGCGAGAGCAATTTTCTCGGTGTTAGTTCCGATGATGTCGCTGCCCATCTCAATAATTTTGTTGAACTATGTGAAATGCAAAAGTATAAGGATGTAGATGGTGATATTATTAAATTGAAATTGTTTCCTTTCTCATTAAGAGGAAGAGCTAAAGATTGGTTGCTATCTCTCGCCTAAGAATAGTATTGATTCCTCGGACTAAATGCAAGGATGCTTTTATTGGTAGATATTATCCCCCTGCTAAAATTATATCTTTGAGGAGTAGCATAATGAATTTTAAACAATTGGATAATGAACATGTTGCTCAAGCTTGGGAAAGAATGAAATCTTTGGTTAAAAATTGCCCAACCCATGGACCGACTACTTGGATGATCATCCAAACCTTCTATGCAGGACTAAATTTTTCTTCGCGGAATTTATTGGATTCAGCTGCTGGAGGTACCTTTATGTCCATCACTCTTGGTGAAGCAACAAAGCTTCTTGATAATATGATGATTAATTACTCCGAATGGCACACGGAAAGAGCTCCACAAGGTAAGAAGGTAAATTCCGTTGAAGAATCCTCTTCCTTGAATGATAAGATTGATGCTATTATGTCTATGCTTGTGAATGATAGGACTAATGTTGATCCTAATAATGTTCCATTAGCTTCATTGGTTGCTCAAGAAGAACATGTTGATGTAAACTTCATTAAAAATAATAATTTCAACAACAATGCTTATCGGAACAATTCTAGTAATAACTATAGGCCATATCCTTATAATAATGGTAACGGTTATGCTAATTCTTATGGGAATTCTTACAACAATAATAGGAATACACCCCCTGGACTTGAAGCTATGCTTAAAGAATTTATTAGTACACAAACTCGCTTTTAACAAATCTGTTGAGGAAAAGCTCAATAAAATTGATATTCTTGCTTCTAAGGTTGATAGTCTTGCCTCTCGATGTTGATCTTTTGAAATTGAAAGTTATGCCTAATAAGGATATTGATAATAAGAATTACTACTACAGCAAATGCCATCCAAGTTAGAATTAATGAGAATATAAGATTAATGGCTGAATTGCGTGCTAGGTGGGATAGAGAAGAAAATGAAAAACTAGCTAAAGAGAAAAATGTAGCTAAAGTTTGGACTATTACCACCACTAGCAATGCTAATGATTCACATGTTGATGCACCTCCTACTATCAATGGTAAAATAATTGGTGTTGGCAATGCTTCTACTCCTAGTGCAAAGCGCGCAAAATTACTTGAAACTGCTAAAACTGCTAAAACTGGCTCGTGATAAAACTCGCTGAAATTTTTTCCAACCTTGGGGATGATAATCCCATTGCTTTAGATTGTAATGATTTAGATTTTGATGATTGCCACATCTCTGAAGTTATAAAGTTCTTACAAAAACTTGCTAAAAGTCCTAATGCTAGTGCTATAAATTTGGCTTTCACAAAACATATTACAAATGCTCTCATAAAAGCTAGAGAAGAGAAACTAAAACTTGAAACTTCTATTCCTAGAAAGCTAGAGGATGGTTGGGAGCCCATCATTAAAATGAGGGTCAAAGATTTTGATTGTAATGCTTTATGTGATCTTGGTGCAAGTATTTCTGTTATGCCTAAGAAAGTCTATGATATGCTTGACTTGCCACCATTGAAAAACTCGTTATCCGGATGTTAATCTCGCCGATAATGCTAAAAAGAAACCTTTGGGGAGAGTTGATAATGTTCATATTATGGTTAACAATAACCTTGTCCCCGTTGATTTTGTTGTCTTGGATATTGAATGCAATGCATCTTGCCCCATTATATTGGGAAGACCTTTTCTTCGAACCGTTGGTGCTACTATTGATATGAAGGAAGGTAATATTAAATATCAATTTCCTCTCAAGAAAGGTATGGAACACTTCCCTATAAAGAGAATGAAGTTACCTTGTGATTCTATTATTAGAACAAATTATGATGTTGATGCTTCGTCTCTTGATGTTACTTGATACACACTTTCTGCGCCTAGCTGAAAGGCGTTAAAGAAAAGGGATTTCTAGTTTCGTGCCCCTGGTTCGTTAGTTGTACTCAGTTTTCCCCAGTCCCTTAGTTTTTCCTCAGTTTTCCCCTCCTCTAGTTTGAAACACGCACAAGTGCTGGAACGGCCGGTAGCCGCCGAGTCGAGGCCTTGACCGTTAGTCCGACCGGGTGGGGCCGCACAGGGGCAGCTCCTCCCCGACCGTCTCGTGCCGACGGGTAGGGTCGAGAGACACGTCGGAGCAGCCATCCATCTATCGCCGACGTGTGGGCCGTTTTATTTCATGATTTTATACGCGGTGCTGCCAATGACAAATGGGGCCGCTCTATAGGGCTGCCGCAGCCAATGACCAGTGGGGTCGTATATTTTTCAGCAAAAGACATATATTGCCGCTCCGTAGGGCTGCCGCAGCCAATGACCAGTGGGGTCGTCTATTTATTTAGGGAAACTCATATATTGCCACTCCGTGGGGCCTCCGCAGCCAATGACCAAGTGGGGTCGTCTATTTTTCGAGGAAAAGACATATATTGCCGCTCCGTGGGCTGCCGCAGCCAATGACCAAGTGGGGTCGTCTATTTATTTAGAGAAACTCATATATTGCCGCTCCGTGGGGCCTCCGCAGCCAATGACCAAGTGGGGTCGTCTATTTTTCAGAAAAGACATATATTGCCGCTCCGTGGGGCTGCCGCAGCCAATGACCGATGGGGTCGTCTATTTATTTAGAGAAACTCATATATTGCCGCTCCGTGGGCTGCCGCAGCCAATGACCATTGGGGTCGTCTATTTATTTAGAGAGAAAAAATCATATCTTGCCGCTCTGATATATGTCTTTAGAGAATATCATAGAGAGAAGCAACAAGTTCGCTAATTAATTATTCTTAAGCTAGACCGGAGAACCGCTGGCAGCTCGTTCCCCACCGTCGGACGGAGCAGCCATCGCCGGCGGCGCGCCGGCGCCTCGTCGCGCCGCCGGCTCGTCTCCCCGGCGGCGTCGGACGAACCGCGGCGCCGCACGTCAACCACGGCTCCGAGCACTTGTTTCGTCCGCACGCATTGTACCCACCGCAGAAAGTCCGCCGCAAGCAGATCCGCCGCCCACGACGACCGGGATTTGTTCCGCGCACCAATTGGTAGACCTCCGCTTCTGCCTCCCCGCCCCCTAATCGATTCGGTTCCCGTAATTTATTGGAGTTTGCAGGTACGAAATAGTCCTCAATGTCTCGTCGTAGCGGGTACACCGGCGAGGGTGGGGATTCGATCATGTCGTGGCCACGTTCTACTTCTCCTACCTCGTCGGAAGTGCAGGTATATAGCTTCAGCTCTCCGTACTACCGTTGAATTTGGGGTGAATTTGAAGTTCCGCCATGGCCTCGTTGGGGTGATTTCAGTTGTTCTTTTTTCCATTATTGTTACGATTAGCCGTGCAAGCCGATGATCCATGGTACATTGCATACCAAGATGAATCAACCCAGTGGTGTAGCCGGAGGATGGATTTGGAGGAGAAGGTGGCCAATTTAGGTGATGAATTGGCCCGTAAAAACCCGATGATATTCGAGCTGAAGCGTATTGTGGATGAAGAAAAGAAGAATTCGAGCTTATTCGCAAGGAGAAGTTGAGAGTTGAGACAGATCTTGCCGTATTTGATCAAGTGGTAGAAAATCTAGAACATGAACTAAAAGTGATGGGAGAGGAGAAAAGTAGATTCATCTCGTGCAGTTTTATTAGGTGTCATCCCTGTCCTAGCAGTTATGTGGTTCCGGTAGACGATTTAGTATAGAATTGTTATTCAGTAGATGGCTCTAACCACCGTATTTTGTTGTGGCTCTAAGCACCGTATTTCGGTGTACAATTTCCTACTTGTGCTAAGTAATGTGCACGATAATTTTAGCAAGGGATCCCAAAAGTGAAAGCATGTACCAGCCTCCGGATCAAATACATATCAATATCTTCCCAATCAAGTTGGGATAGAATTCAAATCATACATACGGATGTACATGGACACATCAAGAACGTGAAGAAGCTTTTATTGAGACGGAGGTAGTAGTTCGAACAATTTTATCCCATTTGGAAATTGAAAAATACAAATTTATAATAATTTATCCCAATTTGCGGCGTCGAACACGGTCGCGCAGCGATGGGCAAGAAAGGCCGGGACGACGGGCGGCTGAGGGGTGGTCATCTGCGCCATCAAACGTTGAAGCGATGTTATCGGCGATGGCTTCAATGTTCGTGGCATCGATGACCAGTGTCGGAACCGCCGCTGTCTTGGTGTTCTTCATCAGCGACGGATCTGCGGAGGGCTGGATCGGCGGCTTTGCGGCGCGGTTGTAGACGATGGCTTCAATCGTCTTGGCATCGATTCGCACTCTCGGCACCGGAAGTGAGACATCAACGAGGCTCCGACATTGAAGGCTGGGTCTGCGCCGTCGAAGCGATGTTGTAGGCGATGGCTTCAATGTTCGTGGCATCGATGACCACCTGCCGGCACGGCCGCCGTCTTGGTGTTCTTCATCATTCAACAGATCTGAGAATAGAATCGAAAGTGAGACAGAGAGAGACATTAGACAGAGAGAGACATTTCAACTATTTCTGACGGTTAGATCCTCACCGGCACTCTTAGATCCACGGCGCACGCACGGTTAGATGCACGCCGCCGCACGCACGGTTAGATCCGCGCCGCTGCACGCCGACGCACGCACGGTTAGATCCGCGCCGCCGCACGCCGCCGCACGCACGGTTAGATCCGCGCCGCCGCACGCACGGTTAGATCCGCGCCGCCGCACGCACGGTTAGATCCGCGCCGCCGCACGCCGCCGCACGCACGTTTAGATCTGCGCCGCCGCACGCCGCCGCACGCACGGTTAGATCCGCGCCGCCGCGACCGCCGTAGTAAGAGAGGAAATACGAGAGAGGAGGATGCGACCGGAATATGCGACTCGCCGGGGTTGGTAGGTATGTGCTCTGCTCTTGTCTCCGTATGCGTCCATCGTGGTAGAGAGAGAGATACGGGCCGTCCGATCATAAATGATCGAACGGTGCAAGCGTTCGTTGAGCTTTCAACTAACCAAGATCCGTGTGACATACATCTCGACCAATCGGAGATCAGCCGGTGAGTACAAGTTAGGAAAAACTGAGTAGAACTAAGAGGGGGAAAAGTGAGGAAATGTTTATCGGAAGGGCAAAACTGAGTATGACTGAGTAAAACAAGTGGGCCCGGAGGGGAAAACTGAGTAACACTAAGTAAAACAGGGGCACCCAAATAATAAACGGACTAAGGGAAATTGAAGCTTTTGGCATAAAAATTGTAAAATTGTGTTATTTGAACAATATATTACATTTTGGCCGACTAGATATTGTTTGCAACTCAAAGATACACAAGTGTGACGAATTTGGACTCATTTGGACAAAGTTTGTAAGCATAGTGGGTAGGTGGGCAGGATGGCGTGGCGGCGGAGGGGCGGTGTGTGAGCTCCTCCAGTCTCGGACGGAGGGGAAAGCTTTGGGTCAGCTCTTCCAGTCAATAGTCAACACATTTCGAAAGCAACGGTCAAGTCAAAACCACCGCGGCTCCCTAGCCGTCACCGGTAACGGAAGGCCTCTGAACAGACGGCAACCCTCCCGTCCGAGCCTCTGGAAGGGGTTTCAAACTAGAGGGAGGGGAAAACTGAGGAAAAGTTAAGAGGCTGGGGAAAACTGAGTACAACTAACGAACCAGGGGCACGAAACTAGAAATCCCTAAAGAAAAGCGCTTATGGGAGACAACCCATGTTTTTACTACAGCACTTTGTTTTATATTTGAGTCTTGGAAGTTGTTTACTACTGTAGCAACCTCTCCTTATCTTAGTTTTATGTTTTGTTGTGCCAAGTAAAGTCTTTGATAGTAAAGTAAGTACTAGATTTGGATTACTGCGCAGTTCCAGATTTCTTTGCTGTCACGAATCTGGGTCTATCTCCCTGTAGGTAGCTCAGAAAACTAAGCCAATTTACGTGCATGATCCTCAGATATGTACGCAACTTTTATTCAATTTGGGAATTTTCATTTGAGCAAGTCTGGTGGCCTAATAAAATCCATCTTTACGGACTGTTCTGTTTTGACAGATTCTGCCTTTTATTTCGCATTGCCTCTTTTGCTATGTTGGATGAATTTCTTTGATCCATTAATGTCCAGTAGATTTATGCAATGTCCGAAGTGTTAAGAATGATTATGTCACCTCTGAACATGTTAATTTTTATGGTGCACTAACCCTCTAATGAGTTGTTTCGAGTTTGGTGTGGAGGAAGTTTTCAAGGATCAAGAGAGGAGTATGATGCAATATGATCAAGGAGAGTGAAAGCTCTAAGCTTGGGGATGCCCCGGTGGTTCACCCCTGCATATTCTAAGAAGACTCAAGCGTCTAAGCTTGGGGATGCCCAAGGCATCCCCTTCTTCATCGACAACATTATCAGGTTCCTCCCCTGAAACTATATTTTTATTCCGTCACATCTTATGCACTTTGCTTGGAGCGCCGGTTTGTTTTTGTTTTTTGTTTTGTTTGAATAAAATGGATCCTAGCATTCACTTTGTGGGAGAGAGACACGCTCCGCTGTAGCATATGGACAAGTATGTCCTTAGGCTCTACTCATAGTATTCATGGCGAAGTTTCTTCTTCGTTAAATTGTTATATGGTTGGAATTGGAAAATGGTACATGTAGTAATTCTAAAATGTCTTGAATAATTTGATACTTGGCAATTGTTGTGCTCATGTTTAAGCTCTTGCATCATATACTTTGCACCCATTAATGAAGAAACACTTAGAACTTGCTAATTTGGTTTGCATATTTGGTTTCTCTAGAGTCTAGATAATATCTAGTATTGAGTTTTGAACAACAAGGAAGACGGTGTAGAGTCTTATAATGTTTACAATATGTCTTTTATGTGAGTTTTGTTGTACCGTTCATCTTTGTGTTTGTTTCAAATAACCTTGCTAGCCTAAAACCTTGTATCGAGAGGGAATACTTCTCATGCATCCAAAATCCTTGAGCCAACCACTATGCCATTTGTGTCCACCATACCTACCTACTACATGGTATTTACCCGCCATTCCAAAGTAAATCGCTTGAGTGCTACCTTTAAAATTCCATCATTCACCTTTGCAATATATAGCTCATGGGACAAATAGCTTAAAAACTATTGTGGTATTGAATATGTACTTATGCACTTTATCTCTTATTAAGTTGTTTGTTTTGCGATAACCATGTTTCTGGGGACGCCATCAACTATTCTTTGTTGAATATCATGGTGGAAGTTTCAGTTTTGGACATATATCCTCAATCTCATATGAGAATAATAATTGTTGTCACATGCTTATGCATTAAAGAGGAGTCCATTATCTGTTTTCCATGTTGTCCCGGTATGGATGTCTAAGTTGAGAATAATCAAAAGCGAGAAATCCAAAATGCGAGCTTTCTCCTTAGACCTTTGTACGGGCGGCATGGAGGTACCCCATTGTGACACTTGGTTAAAACATGTGCATTGCAAAGATCCGGTAGTCCAAGCTAATTAGGACAAGGTGCGGGCACTATTAGTATACTATGCATGAGGCTTGCAACTTGTAAGATATAATTTTCATAACTCATATGCTTTATTACTACCGTTGACAAAATTGTTTCATGTTTTCAAAATAAAAGCTCTAGCACAAATATAGCAATCGATGCTTTCCTCTTTGAAGGACCATTCTCTTTACTTTTATGTTGAGTCAGTTCACCTATCTCTCTCCACCTCAAGAAGCAAACACTTGTGTGAAGCTGTGCATTGATTCCTACATACTTGCATATTGTACTTGTTATATTACTCTATGTTGACAATTATCCATGAGATATACATGTTACAAGTTGAAAGCAACCGCTGAAACTTAATCTTCCTTTGTGTTGCTTCAATGCCTTTACTTTGATTTATTGCTTTATGAGTTAACTCTTATGCAAGACTTATTGATGCTTGTCTTGAAGTACTATTCATGAAAAGTCTTTGCTTTATGATTCACTTGTTTACTCATGTCATTACCATTGTTTTGATCGCTGCATTCATTACATATGCTTACAAATAGTATGATCAAGGTTATGATGGCATGTCACTTCAGAAATTATCTTTGTTATCGTTTTACCTGCTCGGGACGAGCAGAACTAAGCTTGGGGATGCTGATACGTCTACGACGTATCGATAATTTCTTATGTTACATGCCATATTATTGATGATACCTACATGTTTTATGCACACTTTATGTCATATTCGTGCATTTTCCGGAACTAACCTATTAACAAGATGCCGAAGTGCCGATTCTTTGTTTTCTGCTGTTTTTGGTTTCAGAAATCCTAGTAACGAAATATTCTCGGAATTGGACGAAATCAAGACCCGGGGTCCTATTTTGCCACGAACCTTCCCAGAAGACCGAAAGGGATACGAAGTGGGGCGACGAGGCGCCGCCACCATAGGGCCGCGCGGCCAAGGGGGGGCCCGCGCCGCCCTATGGTGTGGGCCCCTCGTCAGCCCTCCAACTCCGCCCTTCCGCCTACTTAAAGCCTCCATCGCGAAACCCCTGATGCGAAAAAACCACGATACGGAAAACCTTCCAGAGACGCCGCCGCCGCCAATCCCATCTCGGGGGATTCTGGAGATCTCCTCCGGCACCCTGCCGGAGAGGGGATTCATCTCCCGGAGGACTCTACACCGCCATGGTCGCCTCCGGAGTGATGAGTGAGTAGTTCACCCCTGGACTATGGGTCCATAGCAGTAGCTAGATGGTTGTCTTCTCCTCATTGTGCTTCATTGTTGGATCTTGTGAGCTGCCTAACATGATCAAGATCATCTATCTGTAATGCTATATGTTGTGTTTGTCGGGATCCGATGGATAGAGAATACCATGTTATGTTAATTATTAAGTTATTACCTATGTTTTGTTTATGATCTTGCATGCTCTCCGTTATTAGTAGAGGCTCTGGCCAAGTTGATGCTAGTAACTCCAAGAGGGAGTATTTATGCTCGATAGTGGGTTCATGTCTCCGTGAATGCGGGGAGTGACGAAACCCCTAAGGTTATGGATGTCTTGTTGCCACTAGGGATAAAACATTGATGCTATGTCCGAGGATGTAGTTATTGATTACATTACGCGCAATACTTAATGCAATTGTCCGTTGTTAGCAACTTAATATCGGAGGGGTTCGGACGATAACTCTGAAGGTGGACTTTTTAGGCATAGATGCGGTTGGATGGCGGTCTATGTACTTTGTCGTAATGCCCAATTAAATCTCACTCGTACTTATCATGACATGTATGTGCATTGTTATGCCCTCTCTATTTGTCAATTGCCCGACTTGTAATTTGTTCACCCAACATGCTTTTATCTTATGGGAGAGACACCTCTAGTGAACTGTGGACCCCGGTCCATTCTTTAATACTTGAAATACAAATCTGCTTGCAATACTTGTTTTACTTGTTTTCTCTGCAAACAATCATCTTCCACACAATACGGTTAATCCTTTGTTACAGCAAGCCGGTGAGATTGACAACCTCACTTGTTTCGTTGGGGCAAAGTACTTTGGTTGTGTTGTGCGGGTTCCACGTTGGTGCCGGAATCCCCGGTGTTGCGCCGCACTACATCCCGCCGCCATCAACCTTCAACGTGCTTCTTGGCTCCTCCTGGTTCGATAAACCTTGGTTTCTTTCTGAGGGAAAACTTGCTGCTGTGCGCATCATACCTTCCTCTTGGGGTTCCCAACGAACGTGTGAGTTACACGCCATCACTACACTCCGCCACCAACAACCTTCACGTGTTCCTTGACTCCTACTGGTTCGATAACCTTGGTTTCTTACTGAGGGAAAACTTGTCGCTGTACACATCACACCTTCCTCTTGGGGTTCCCAATGGACGTGTGTCTTACACGCCATCAAGGACACCTTTAAAATTCAAAGGGTGACTAGATACAAGTAATTCAAGAACAAGCAATAGCATAACCAAGAATCAATCGATAATAATTTTCGGATTATGCATATTATACTAAGAATGACAACTATGCTCTCTTAATTTGTGCATAAAGAAGAATTTGAAAACTCAACATAAAAGTAAAAGAAAGACTCTTTGTAGAGTAAGCAAGATTAACAAGTTTTACAAACCTTCCAAAAAGTGCGGTACTCATTAGCTTTGAGCTCTCATTGCCCCTATCATAAGCATCTTGAATGGTTAAAGTTAATGTGATGGCAAATGCGAGCTATATGCTTGACATATAACAAGTTGAAAATCTTGTGCCCCTTGAATACGAGTACCTAAACCTCATGCTACTCAACTTAGGTCCCAATTGGTGGTTGGATGCACGAGTAGAGTTCATACTCAATACAGGTCAAGGCTAGCAAAACACTGGGAGCGACCAAATAAGAGACCAGTAATGGCCATAATCATGCATAGCGACAAAACATTGTCAATCAAAGCATAAAGTGATATTACAAGTCAAAAACTAAATGATCATAAAGGCTTTAGTTGATTGGTTGTAGTCATAACATGGTGTAAGCATGAGCCAAGTCAACCCAATAAAGCATCAAAGCAGAATACCACAATATTATGCTTTTTATGCTGGAAACAACACATGATTCTTTCAATGACACATTAAGCACTCTCGGATATTTGAGACAAGCTTCCTTTTGCATCACTATAGTCATGAAACATTTTACTTGTTTTCCAACAACAATCAACTTATTTGAAATAGCTCTCAGAGATGAAAAACAATATGAACCAGAGATCTAATCATACATAAATAAATAATACTAACGAGCTCTGAACATAATTCGAGTGAAAGAATAAGAGCTAAACGCAGTACTAGAAAACTAGAACACTCGCAGAACAATAACAAAGAAAACTAGAGCTTTCTATGCAATTAAAACAGAGCGTGTCTTTATCCAAAACAAATATGTCGGGATCCAACCATATGCTACAGCAAACAAAACTAAACTAAACTAAAAACAAAAAATAAAGACGCTCCAAGAACAACACATAGTGTATGAAGCAATAAAATATAGCGCATAGAGAGATGACCTGATGCTTTATTGATGAAGAGGGGGTGACATGGGCATCCCTAAGCTTGAGCTTTTTTCCATTATTCATCTCATTACATCATTCTTCTCTCCCTACACTTGAAAACTTCCTTCATACAAAACTTCACACAATTCTTTCTTAGCAGCATGAGTACAATCAAAATAACAAATCCACTTGGGTTCAGTATTAACATAAATCAAACATCTATTAAAGCATTAGCTACTATAGCAACCTCTTCAAAAAGCTGTTTGCTCAAAAGAACTCAAAAACAAGGAGACTAAGAGGCAAATGCAAATAGTGGCAGAAATCTATCAAAACAAAACAGTAGGTAAAGATCGATTTTTAGGAAATCTTCCGTTTCTCAGATCGAAAGGTGTTCAACTAACAGAAGTTAGATAATAACCTGGGGCATATGCACAAACATTGGCAGCTCAAAATTCCGCTCTAGATATTTTTACGAATTTTTATGGTAACAACACAGAATCTATTTCTGGACAACAACTTGATCTTACTTTCTTCCTATTAGAGGCTATTCTTGGCACAAAAACGAAATAAAAATGATAAGGAGAGGTTATTAAAGAGGTAATAACTTCGAAGAATCAACAAAAGAAAAAATTACAGAAATTAAACATGGGTTATCTCCCAAGAGTGCTTTTCTTTAAGGCCTTTCAGATAGGCGCAGAAAAAGAGCTAGTATCAAGTATTATCAAATGAAGAAATATCAACATCATAACTTGTTCTAATAAAAGAATCATAAGGTGACTTCTTTCTTTTCCAAGGGAAGTGTGCCATACCTTTCTTGAGTGAGAATTGATATTTAATAATCCCATCTCTCATATCAACAACAGCACCAACAGTTCTAAGAAACGGTCTGCCCAAAATAATTGGACAAGGAGCATTGCATTCAATATCCAAAACAACAAAATCAACGGGGACAAGGTTATTATTAACCATAATAAGAACATTACTAAATCTCCCCAAAGGTTTCTTTGTAGCAATATCAACAAGATGAACATCCAAATAAGATTGTTCCAACGGTGGCAAATCAAACATATCATAGATTTTTCTAGGCATAGCAGAAATACTTGGGCCAAGATCACATAAAACATTGCAATCAAAGCCACCTACTTTCATCTTAATGATGGGATTCCAGCCATCTTCTAACTTTTCTGGAATAGAAGCTTCACGCTTTAATTTCTCTTCTCTAATTTGCATGAGAGCATTTGTCATATGCTTTGTATGTAAAAGCCATATTTATAGCACTAGCATTAGGACTTCTAGAAAGATTTTGTCTGAACTTAATTACTTTAGAGATATTGCAATCATCAAAATCAAATTCATTATTATCAAAGGTGAAAGGACTATTGTCTCCCATACTCTGAATTTTTTTAGCACACTTATGAGGACCAGTTTCAGTGGTTCTAGGCAATTTTATAGAAGGAGCAGGGACTTTTCCTACACCAATTATTTCACCATTAATAGTAGGAGGGTGGATAGCATTTGAAACTTCATTACTACTGGTGGTGCTGATGGTACAAATTTTAGTCAAATTATTATTTCTAGCAATTTCATCTTCTCTTTCCCACCTACCATGCAATTCACTGACATCTTAACATTTTCATCAATTCTAACTTGAATGGCATTCAAAGTTTTACTTTCTTTAACATAATGAGGCATAACTTTTAATTTAAGAAATTCAACATCATGAGTAAGGCTATCAACTTTAGAAGCAAGAACATCAATTTTTCCAAGCTTTTCCTCAACAGTTTTATTAAAAGCATTTTGTTTACTAATAAAATCCTTAAGCATGACTTCAAGATCAGAGGGTGCACTTTTATTATTGCTGTAGGAATTACCATAAGAATTGCCATAAGTGTTACCATTATTAGAAGGATATGGCCAATAATTGTTGCTACCAAAATTATTCCTATAAGCATTGTTGTTGAAATTGTTGTTTTCAATGAAGTTCACATCAACATGCTCTTCTTGAGCAACCAAAGAAGCTAACGGAATATTATTTGAATCAACAGGTGCTTTACCATTAACAAGCATAGATATAATAGTATCAATTTTATCGCGCAAAGAGGAGGTTTCTTCTACAGAATTTACCTTCTTACCTTGTGGAGCTCTCTCGGTGTGCCATTCAGAATAATTTATCATCATATCATTGCTTGTGACGGTAAAGCACATGTCCGTTGGGAACCCCAAGAGGAAGGTGTGATGCGTACAGCAGCAAGTTTTCCCTCAGTAAGAAACCAAGGTTATCGAACCAGTAGGAGATGAAGGCCACGTGAAGGTTGTTGGTGAAGGAGTGTAGTGCGGCGCAACACCAGGGATTCCGGCGCCAACGTGGAACCTGCACAATGATGACCCACAAGTATAGGGGATCGCAACAGTCTTCGAGAGGGAAGTAAAACCCAATTTATTGATTCGACACAAGGGGAGCCAAAGAATACTTCTAAGCCTTAACAGCGGAGTTGTCAATTCAGCTGCACCTGGAAACAGACTTGCTCGCAAGAGTTTATCAGTAGTAAAAGTTTTATAGCGATAGCAGTAGTGAAATATCGGCAGCGAGTAACAAAGACAGCGGTGGTGATTATAGTAAACAGCAGGATTAAAATACTGTAGGCACGGGGATGGATGAACGGGCGTTGCATGGATGAGAGAAACTCATGTAACAATCAAGGCAGGGCATTTGCAGATAATAATAAAGCGGTATCCAAGTACTAATCAATCAATAGGCATGTGTTCCATATTTAGTTGTACGTGCTCGCAATGAGAAACTTGCACAACATCTTTTGTCCTACCAGCAGGTGGCAGTCGGGCCTCTAGGGAATCTACTGGAAATTAAGGTACTCCTTTTAATAGAGCACCGGAGCAAAGCATTAACACTCCGTGAACACATGTGATCCTCATATCACCGCCTTCCCCTCCGGTTGTCCCAATTTCTGTCACTTTGGGGCCTCGGGTTCCGGACAGCAATACGTGTATACAACTTGCGGGTAAGATCATAAAGCAATGAATATCATCATGAATTGATAACATGTTCAGATCTGAGATCATGGCACTCGGGCCCTAGTGACAAGCATTAAGCATAACAAGTTGCAACAATATCATAAAAGTACCAATTACGGACACTAGGCACTATGCCCTAACAATCTTATGCTATTACATGACCAATCTCATCCAATCCCTACCATCCCATTCAGCCTACAGCGGGGGAATTACTCAAACATGGATGGGGGAAACATGGCTGGTCGATGGAGAGGCGTCGGTGGTGATGATGGCGATGATCTCCTCCAATTCCCCGTCCCGGCGGAGTGCCAGAACGGAGTTTACGGTCCCGAGACGGAGTTTCGCGATGGTGGCGGCGTTCTGGATGTCTTCTGGCGATTTCGTCTAACCCCCATGCGTTTTTAGGTCGAAGGCGTTAAGTAGTCCAGAGAGGGGCGTCGGAGGCCAGCCGAGGGGTCCACAAGCTAGGGCGGCGCGCCCCCCCTCCAGGCCGCGCCGGCCTAGTGTGTGGGGGCCCTGGGCCTCCCCCAGGCCTGCCCTTCTGGCTCCGTGATTCTTCTGGAAAAATAAGCCCTTCACCATAAATTCCGAGGATTTTCCTGAAAGTTGAATTTCTGCACAAAAACGAGACACCAGAGTAATTCTGCTGAAAACAGCGTTAGTCCGCATTAGTTGTATCCAAAATACACAAATTAGAGGCAAAACAATAGCAAAAGTGTTCGGGAAAGTAGATACGTTTTGGACGTATCACACAACATAATCAAAATACTTTGCCCCAACTTAACAGTGAGGTTGTCAATCACACCGGCTTGATGTAAACAAAGGATTAAGCGTATGGTGTGGAGAATGATGTTTGTTTGCAAAGAACAACAGAGAACGATGATTGCGGTAGGTTGTATTTCAGATGTAAAAGAATGGACCGGGGTCCACGAGTTCACTAGTGGTGTCTCTCCAATAAGATAAATAACATGTTGGGTGAACAAATTACGAGTTGGGCAATTGACAAATAGAGAGGGCATAACAATGCACATACATATCATGATGACTACTATGAGATTTACTTAGGGCATTACGACAAAGAACATAGACCGCGATCCAGACATGCATCTATGCCTAAAAGTCCACCTTCGGGTTAGCATCCGCACCCCTTCTAGTATTAAGTTGCAAACAACAGACAATTGCATTAAGTACTGTGCGTAATGTAAAAAATACAAATATCCTTAGACAAAGCATTGATGTTTTATCCCTAGTGGCAACAACACATCCACAACCTTAGGGGTTGCTGTCACTCCCCCAGATTCAATGGAAACATGAACCCACTATCGAGCATAAATACTCCCTCTTGGAGTTACAAGTATCACCTTGGCCAGAGCCTCTACTAGCAACGGAGAGCATGCAAGATCATAAACAACACATATATGATAGATCGATAATCAACTTGACATAGTATTCCATATTCATCGGATCCCAACAAACACAACATGTAGCATTACAAATAGATGATCTTGATCATGATAGGCAGCTCACAAGATCTAAACATGATAGTACAAGTGGACAAGAAAACCATCTAGCTACTGCTATGGACCCATAGTCCAAGGATGAAATACTCACGCATCAGTCTGGAGGCGGGCATGGTGATGTAGAGCCCTCCGGTGATGATTCCCCTCTCCGGCAGGGTGCCGGAGGCGATCTTCAGAACCTCCCGAGATGAGGTTGACGGCGGCGGCGCCTCAGTAACTTTTCTCGTATCGTGGCTCTCAGTACTAGGGTTTTCGCGACGGAAGGATTATATAGGCGAAGGGGCAGAGTCGGGGGACGCTCGAGGGGCCCACCCCATAAGGCGGCGCGGCCAGGGGTGGGGCCGCGCCCCCCTAGGGTGTGGCCGCCTCGTCGCCCCTCTTCGTCTCCTCTTCGGACTTCTGGAAGGCTCCGTGGAAAATAAGACCGTGGGCTTTTGTTTCGTCCAATTCCGAGAATATTTCCTGTGTAGGATTTATGAAACCAAAAACAGCGAGAAAACGAGAGCTGGCGCTTCGGCATCTTGTTAATAGGTTAGTGCCGGAAAATGCATCAAAATGATGTAAAGTGTATATAAAACATGTGAGTATTGTCATAAAACTAGCATGGAACATAAGAAATTATAGATACGTTTGAGACGTACCAAGCATCCCCAAACTTAGTTCCTACTCGCCCTCGAGTAGGTAAACGATAACAAGGATAATTAATTTCTGAAGTGACATGCTACTATCATAATCCTGATCAATACTACTGTAAAGCATATGCGATGAATGAAGTGATTCAAAGCAATGGTAAAGATAATGACTAAACAACTGAATCATATAGCAAAGACTTTTCATGAATAGTACTTTCAAGACAACCATCAATAAGTCTTGCATAAGAGTTAACTCATAAAGCAATAGATTCTTAATAGAATGTTTTGAAGCAACACAAAGGAAGATATAAGTTTCAGCAGTTGCTTTCAACTTTCAACATGTATATCTCATGGATAATTGTCAACACAAAGTAATATGATGAGTGCAAATAAGTAAGTATGTAAGAATCAATGCACACAGTTGACACAAGTGTTTGCTTCTAAGATAGAAAGAAGTAGGTAAACTGACTCAACATAAAGTAAAAGAAAGGCCCTTCGCAGAGGAAGCGGGGATTACTCATGTGCTAGAGCTTTTTATTTTGAAAACATGGAAACAATTTTGTCAACGGTAGTAATAATTCATATGTGTTATGCATAAAACCTCCTATAAGTTGCAAGCCTCATGCATCGAATACTAATAGTGCCGCACCTTGTCCTAGTTAGCTTGGACTTCCATGGATTATCATTGCATTACATATGTTTCAACCAAGTGTCACAAAGGGGTACCTCTATGTCACACTGTACAAAGGTCCAAGGAGATAGATCGCATTTGATTTCTCGTTTTTGATAGATCTCAACTTGAGGACATCCATACCGGGACAACATAGAAAACCAGATAATGGACTCCTCTTTAATGCTTTAAGCATTCAACAACAGATAATATTCTCATAAGAGATTGAGGATTAATGTCCAAACTGAAACTTCCACCATGATACATGGCTTTCGTTGGCGGCCCAATGTTCTTCTCTAACAATATGCATACTCAAACCATTTAACTCATGGCAAATCTCCCTTACTTCAGACAAGACAAACATGCATAGCAACTCACATGATATTCAACAAAGGTGTAACAGGTTGATGGCGTCCCCAGAAACATGGTTACTGCTGAACAAGCAACTTATAAGAAATAAGATACATAAGCGACATATTCATCACCACAATAGTTTTTAGGCTACTTTCCCATGAGCTATATATTGCAAAGACAAGGAATGAAATTTTTAAAGGTAGCACGCAAGCAATTTACTTTGGAATGGCAGAAAAATACCACATAGTAGGTAGTTATGGTGGACACAAATGGCATGGGTTTTGGCTCAAGGTTTTGGATGCACGAGAAGAATTCCCTCTCAGTACAAGGCTTTGGCTAGCAAGGTTGTTTGAAGCAAACACAAGTATGAACCGGTACAGACAAAACTTACATAAGAACATATTGCAAGCATTATAAGACTCTACATTGTCTTCCTTGTTGTTCAAACACTTTTACCAGAAAATATCTAGACTTTAGAGAGACCAATCATGCAAACCAAATTTCAACAAGCTCTATGGTAGTTCTTCACTAATAGTTTTAAACTACATGATGCAAGAGCTTAAACATGACCTACTTGAGAGCTCAAAAAAATTGCCAAGTATCAAATTATTCAAGACCATATACCAATTACCACATGAAGCATTTTCTGTTTCCAACCAAATAGCAATAAACGAAGCAGTTTTTAACTTCGCCATGAACATTAAAAGTAAAGCTAAGAACACCAGTGTTCAATATGAAAAAGCGGAGCGTGTCTTTCTCCCACACAAGGAATGCTAGGATCCAAATTTATTCAAACAAAAACAAAAATAAAAAACACACAGACGCTCCAAGTAAAGCACATAAGATGTGATGGAATAAAAATATAGTTTCACTAGAAGTGACCTGATAAGTTGTTGATGAAGAAGGGATGCCTTGGGCATCCCCAAGCTTAGATGCTTGAGTCTTCTTGAAATATGCAGGGATGAACCACGGGGGCATCCCCAAGCTTAGACTTTCACTCTTGTTGATCATATTATATCATCCTCCTCTCTTGATCCTTGAAAACTTCCTCCACACCAGACTCAAAACAATCTCATTAGAGGGTTAGTGCATAATAAAAAATTCACATGTTCAGAGAGGACACAATCATTCCCAACACTTATGGACATTACCCAAAGCTACTGAAAGTTAATGGATCAAAGAAATCCACTCATCACAGTAAAATAGGTAACGTGAAATAAAAGGCAGAATCTGTCAAAACAGAACAGTCCGTAAAGACGAATTTTTTCGAGGCACTTAACATGCTCAGATGAAGAAGCTCAAATTAAATGAAAGTTGCGTACATATCTGAGGATTACTCATGAATTTTTGCAGAATTTTTAGGTTCTCCTACAGAGATATCTACTCAAATTCGTGACAGCTAAAAATCTGTTTCTGCGCAGAAATCCAAATCTAGTATCAACCTTCTATCAAAGACTTTACTTGGCACAACAATGCAATACAGTAAAGATACAAAGGTATTGCTACAGTAGTAACAAGCACCAAGACACAAATATAAAACAAAAATTGCAGAAATAAAATAATGGGTTGTCTCCCATAAGCGCTTTTCTTTAACGCCTTTTAGCTAGACGCAGAAAGTGTAAATCAAGTACCATCAAGAGAAGAAGCATTAACATTATTACCAGGGGATTTGCGCCTACCCTTCTTACTCTTATTTTTACTCTTTGGTTTAGGAAATATATGACCGCATCTGGGTGTAGAGGTAAAATTTAGAGTGCCTTTCCTCACGTCTATGGTTGCTCCCACGAGTTTCAGCAGGGATCTTCCAAGTGTGATTTGTCCTATCCCTACACATTCAATAACGAGATAATCAGTGGATACCGTTCTTCCAAGAAAGGTTGTGAACACACCTTCAGCTATTCCCTTAGGAATTATAACAGAGTTATCAGTAAGAGTTATTCCTTCTCCTCCTTCAGTAAGTCCCCAAAGTGTCAAAGATTCATAAATACTTTTAGGCATAAGGCAAAACTCAGACATAATATCACAACGGGCATAATTTTTTTACCACAAATAGCAACTTCAATGGTAGGGTTCCACATTGAAGGTTCAAAGTTTACTGGGACATAATCAAAATGCTCACGAATCTGACTATACCCTTCTTTTAAACAAGACATATTTGTCTCGAGAGAGTTTAATCTATTATAAATACTAGCAAGAGATGAATCAAAATTATTAGCGGAGCTAGATGATGTAACCAATTTTTTATGGCATTAAAAGCTTGATCCCCATTGTAGTGAAGGAAATCTCCTCCCACTACAACATCCAAGGCATATCTGTAGCGAAGAATAAGCCCAAAATAAAAGTTGCTAAGAAGCAGGCTTAGAGACATTTTAGGTTCAGTTTTACCATAAGAATCAAAAATTCTAGACCAAGCCTCTTTAAAACTCTCCTCATCCCCTTGTTTAAAAGTAAAGATCAATTCCACAGGTGATAGAGTAACAAGTACATGACTAGACATGATAACAAAATAAATTAAATGCAAGTAACTAATTTTTTGTGTTTTTGATATAAAGAAAGCAAACAAGACAGAAAATAAAATAAAGTAAAGCAAGACAATAAACAAAGTAAAGAGATTGGATGTGAGAGACTCCCCTTGCAGCGTGTCTTGATCTCCCCGGCAATGGCGCCAGAAAACGGTCTTGATGGCGCGTGATGCACACGTCCGTTGGGAACCCCAAGAGGAAGGTGTGATGCGCACAGCAGCAAGTTTTCCCTCAGAAAGAAACCAAGGTTATAGAACCAGTAGGAGATGAAGGCCACGTGAAGGTTGTTGGTGGAGGAGTGTAGTGCAGCGCAACACCAGGGATTCCAGCGCCAACGTGGAACCTGCACAACACAATCACAATAGTTTGCCCCAACTTAACAGTGAGGTTGCCAATCTCACCGGCTTGCTGAAAACAAAGCATTAAATGTATGGTGTGGAGAATGATGTTTGTTTGCAAAGAACAGCAGAGAACAGAGTTTGCAGTAGATTGTATTTCAGATGTAAAAGAATGGACCGGGGTCCACAGTTCACTAGTGGTGTCTCTCCAATAAGATAAATAGCATGTTTGGTGAACAAATTACAGTTGGGCAATTGACAAATAGAGAGGGCATAACAATGCACATACATATCATGATGACTACTATGAGATTTACTTAGGGCATTACGACAAATAACATAGACCGCTATCCAGCATGCATCTATGCCTAAAAAGTCCACCTTCGGGTTAGCATCCGCACCCCTTCCAGTATTAAATTGCAAACAATTAACAGACAATTGCATTAAGTACTGTGCGTAATGTAATCAACACAAATATCCTTAGATAAAGCATTGATGTTTTATCCCTAGTGGCAACAGCACATCCACAACCTTAGAACTTTTTGTCACTGTCCCAGATTCAATGGAGGCATGAACCCACTATCGAGCATAAATAATCCCTCTTGGAGTCACAAGTATCAACTTGGCCAGAGCCTCTACTAGCAACGGAGAGCATGCAAGATCATAAACAGCACATATATGATAGATCAATTAATCAACTTAACATAGAATTCCATATTCATCGGATCCCAACAAACACAACATGTAGCATTACAAATAGACGATCTTGATCAGGATAGGCAGCTCACAAGATCTAAACATGATAGCACAAGAGGAGAAGACAACCATCTAGCTACTGCTATGGACCCATAGTCCAAGGATGAACTACTCACGCATCAATCCGGAGGCGGGCATGATGATGTAGAGTCCTCCGGTGATGATTCCCCTCTCCGGCAGGGTGCCGGAGGCGATCTCCTGAATCCCCCGAGATGGGATTGGCGGCGGCGGCATCTCTGGAACTTTTCTCGTATCGTGGCTCTCGGTAATAGGGTTTTCGCGACGGAGAGAATAAATAGGCGAAGGGGCAGAGTTGGGGGACGCTCGAGGGGCCCACCCCATAGGGCGGCGCGCCCAGAGGTGGGGGGGCACCCCCTAGGGTGTGGTCGCCTCGTCGCCCCTCTTCGTCTCCTCTTCGGACTTCTGGAAGGCTCCGTGCAAAATAAGACTGTGGGCTTTTGTTTCGTCCAATTCCGAGAATATTTCCTGTGTAGGATTTCGAAACCAAAAACAGCGAGAAAACGAGAAGCTGGCGCTTCGGCATCTTGTTAATAGGTTAGTGCCGGAAAATGCATCAAAATGATATAAAGTGTATATAAAACATGTGAGTATTGTCATATAACTAGCATGGAACATAAGAAATTATAGATACGTTTGAGACGTATCAGGAACCTGCACAACACAATCAAAATACTTTGCCCCAACTTAATAGTGAGGTTGTCAATCTCACCGGCTTGCTGTAAACAAAGGATTAAACGTATGGTGTGGAGAATGATGTTTGTTTGCAAAGAACAATAGAGAACAGTGATTGCAGTAGGTTGTATTTCAGATGTAAAAGAATGGACCGGGGTCCACAGTTCACTAGTGGTGTCTCTCAAATAAGATAAATAACATGTTGGGTGAACAAATTACAGTTGGGCAATTGACAAATAGAGAGGGTATAACAATGCACATACATATCATGATGACTACTATGAGATTTACTTAGGGCATTACGACAAAGAACATAGACCGCTATCCAGCATGCATCTATGCCTAAAAAGTCCACCTTCGGGTTAGCATCCGCACCCCTTCCAGTATTAAGTTGCAAACAACAGACAATTGCATTAAGTACTGTGCGTAATGTAAACAATACAAATATCCTTAGACAAAGCATTGATGTTTTATCCCTAGTGGCAACAGCACATCCAAAACCTTAGGGGTTGCTGTCACCCCCCCCCAGATTCAATGGAGACATGGACCCACTATCGAGCATAAATACTCCCTCTTGGAGTCACAGATATCAACTTGGCCAGAGCCTCTACTAGCAACGGAGAGCATGCAAGATCATAAACAACACATATATGATAGATCGATAATCAACTTGACATAGTATTCCATATTCATAGGATCCCAACAAACACAACATGTAGCATTACAAATAGATGATCTTGATCATGATAGGCAGCTCACAAGATCTAAACATGATAGCACAAGAGGAGAAGACACCCATCTAGCTACTGCTATGGACCCATAGTCTAAGGATGAACTACTCACACATCAGTCCGGAGGCGGGCATGGTGATGTAGAGTCCTCCGGTGATGATTCCCCTCTCCGGCAGGGTGCCGGAGGGGATCTTCAGAACCTCCCGAGATGAGGTTGACGGCGGCGGCGTCTCAGTAACTTTTCTCGTATCGTGGCTCACGGTACTAGGGTTTTCGCGACAGAAGGATTATATAGGCGAAGGGGCAGAGTCGGGGGACGCTCGAGGGGCCCACCCCATAAGGCGGCGCGGCCAGGGGTGGGGCCGCGCCCCCCTATGGTGTGGCCGCCTCGTCGCCCCTCTTCGTCTCCTCTTCGGACTTCTGTAAGGCTCCGTGGAAAATAAGACCGTGGGCTTTTGTTTCGTCCAATTCCGAGAATATTTCATGTGTAGGATTTCTGAAACCAAAAACAGCAGAAAACAGGAACTGGCGCTTCGGCATCTTGTTAATAGGTTAGTGCCGGAAAATGCATCAAAATGATGTAAAGTGTATATAAAACATGTGAGTATTGTCATAAAACTAGCATGGAGCATAAGAAATTATAGATACGTTTGAGACGTATCAATCATCAAGGAGTTTTGTTGCATCCCCAAAGTAATGGACATAAAGGTACCTCCAGCAGCTGAATCCAGAAGGTTTCTTGAAGAAAAATTCAGTCCTGCATAAAAAGTTTGGATGATCATCCAAGTAGTCAGTCCATGAGTGGGACAATTCTTTACCAAATATTTCATTCTTTCCCAAGATTGAGCAACATGTTCATTATAAAATTGTATAAATTTAATTATGTCGCTTCTCAAGGATATAATCTTAGCATGAGGATAATATTTTCCAATAAAAGCATCTTTGCATTTAACCCAAAAATCAATACTATTTCTAGGCAAAGATAGCAACCAATGTTTAGCTCTCCCTCTCAAAGAGATAGGAAATAGATTCATTTTAATAATATCACCATCTATATCCTTATACTTTTGCATCTCACAAAGTTCAACAAAATTATTAAGGTGAGAAGCAGCATCCTCAGTACTAACACTAGAAAATTGCTCTTTCATAAAAAGATTTAACAAAGCGGGCTTAATTTCATAGGAAGCTGCTTCGAGAGCAAGTGGAGCAATAGGTCTACAAATAAAATAGTTGTTGTTTGCGCTAGTAAAGTCACACAACTTAGTGTTTTCAGCAGAACCCATTTTAGCAACATTAAAACAGAACAATAGAAATAACAACTATAAGATAAATTAATTTTTTATGTTTTTGATATAAAGAAGCAAACAAGATAAAATAAAATAAAATAAGAAAAACTATAACAAAGTAAAGAGATTGGAGATGAGAGAATCCCCTTGCAGAAGTCCTCTTTCTCCCTGGCAACAACGCTAGAAAACGGTCTTGATGGTGCTCATCGTAACGCAGACTTCACACTGTTGGGGAACCCCAAGAGGAAGGTATGATGAGCACAACATCAAGTTTTTCCTCAGTAAGAAACCAATGTTTAATCGACCAGTAGGAGAAATGCATGACTTCTGAAGGTATTGCTAGCTGACTAGTGGTAGGGCGCACTACCGGCGTCAACAACAACGTGGAACCTGCACACAACACAACCAAAATATGTTGCCCCAACTTACAGTGAGGTTGTCAATCTCACCGGTTTTGCTGAACACAAAGGATTAAACGTATCAAGTGGAAAGAGATATTTGTAGTAATTAAAGAAAATTGTGCTTGCAGTAAATAAACAGAGCAGGATTGCAGTGGATGAATTTATCAGTGTAAAGAAAAAGACCGGGGTCCATTTTAAAGTTCACTAGAGGTGTCTCTCCATAAAGATAAATAACATGCTGGGTGAACAAATTACAGCTGGGCAATTGACAGAATACCGACCATACATGCAAGATGATTACTATGAGATTCATTTGGGTATTACAACATAATACATAGACCGTAATCCAATTACGTCTATGAGTAATAATCCACCTTCCGGTTATCATCCGAACCCATTCCAGTATTAAGTTGCAAGCAATAGATTATCGCATTAATCAATGTGTGTAAAGTAAACAATAGAATTACCCTCGAATAAAATATTATTGTTTTCTCCCTAGTAGCAACAACACATCTACAATCTTAGAAGTTATTGTCACTCTTCTAGGAAACTAGAGGCATGAACCTACTATCGAGCATAAATAAGCCCTCTTAGAGTCACAAGCATCTACTTGGCCAGAGTATCTACTAGAAACGGAGAGCATGCAAGATCACAAATAACATATGACAAGAATATATAATCGATCTCAACATAGTATAAAATATTCATCGAATCCCAACAAACACAATATGTAGCATTACATAAGGATGATCTTGATCATGTAGGGCAGCTCACAAGATCTAAACATGAGGCACAAATTGGAGAAGATAACCATCTAGCTACTGCTATGGACCCATAGTCCAGGGATGAACTACTCACGCATCACTTCAGAGGCGGGCCTGGTGAGGTAGATGCCACCGGCGATGATTTTCCCCTCCGGCAGGGTGCCGAGAAGAGCTTCAGAACCCTCTCGAGCTAGGGTCTACGATGGCAGCCATGATGGAACTGTTCGTGGATGGAGGCTCGGGTGTTCAGATTTTTCCCGAGGTTGTGAATAAATAGACGGAAGGGCGAGGTCGGTGGAGGCCAGGGGGGCCACACCACCCCTTGGCGTGGGCCTAGGCTTGGCCGCGCCAAGGCATGGCGTGGCCGCCCTGTGGCTGCTCTTCGACCCCCCCTCTGGACTCTGTCTTTGTTACGGAAATATATTGACTTCGGCTTTTGTTTTTTCCAATTCCGAGAATATTTCTTATACAACTTTTCTGAAATACAAAACAACAGAAAATAGGGAACTGACACTAGCATTTTGGTAATAGGTTAGTGCCGGAAAATGTTTAAAAGTGCTACGAAGTATGAGCAAAACATATATAAATTGGTGTAAGACAAGCATGGAGCATCAAAAATTATAGATACGTTTGAGATGTATCAGGTTGTCGGAAGGGAGCGTCGCAGAAACACAAAACACGAAAATAGAGGCTACGCAGCGAAGATTGGAGGGGGATGATACGTCTCCAACGTATCTATAATTGCTTATGTTCCATGCTAGTTTTATGCCAATAGCTACATGTTTTATATGCACTTTATATCATAATATGGTATTTATTGGACCAACCTATTAACAAGATGCCACAGTGCCAGTTTCTATTTATTATGTCTGTTTATTGCAGAAAAGGCCCAAAAACCAAAGTGCTCGGAAAAATCCAGAAAAATTACAGAAATTCTATTTCGCCAGAAGAACCACGGAGCCAGAAGGGCCAGGCCAGAGGAGGCCCACGGCCTCCTCCCCATCCACTGGCGCGGCCAGGAGGGGGCGGCGCTGCCCTATGCGGTGGGCCCCTTGGGCACCCCCTCGCGCCGCCCTTTCGCCTATATTAAGCTCCTGCCCTGAAAACCCTAGGGGGATCGACGGTTTCTCCAGAAGAGTTCCGTAGCTCCGCCACCACCAAAAACCCTAATTCGGGGGACTGAAGTCTCTGTTTCGGCACCCTGCCGGGACGGGGAATCGCCCCCGGAGCCATCTCCATCGACTCCATTGCCATCTTCATCGCCGTTGTTGTCTCCCATGATGAGGAGGGAGTAGTTCTCCCCCGAGGCTGAGGGCTCTACCGGTAGCTATGCGGTTCATCTCTCTCTCCCATGGTGTGATCTTTATGTGATCATGAGCTTTGTAATCTAGTTGAATATGTAGATGTTACTCTTGTCTATTATGCACTCTAGAGGTTACTTTAATATGAACTCCGGAGTCACTCTCCACGGTGTGATGGTGACAGTGTGCGCATCATGTGTGATTTGTTTATGACGTTGTGGAGCTTGTTTACTCCGGCTTGAGGTGTGCTTTTGCGGCCCTACACAATGAATGGTGTTTGTTATCCAACAAGAGAGTGTTTGAGCGTAGCATTTATTTATTCAATTATGTGATCATTGTTGAGAGTGTCCACTAGTGAAGGTATGAGATCCCTAGGCCTTGTTTCTAAGCATTGAAACACCGTTTCCAATAAATTCTGCTACATGTTCACTTACTGCCATTTTTATTTCAGATTGCAATTACTACTTATAATCATCCATATTACTTGTATTTCACTATCTCTTCGCCGAACTAGTGCACCTATACATCTGACAAGTGTATTAGGTGTGTTGGGGACACAAGAGACTTCTTGTATCTTAATTGCAGGGTTGCTTGAGAGGGATATCTTTGACCTATACCTCCCTGAGTTCGATAAACTTTGGGTGATTCACTTAAGGGAAACTTGCTGCTGTTCTACGAACCTCTGCTCTTGGAGGCCCAACACTGTCTACAGGAATAGAAGCGTGCGTAGACATCAGGGGAAACTCCGCCGGAGCCGCCGCTGGAGGGATCTCCACCTTCTCCAACATCTTCCTCATTTACATCATGATCAAGGGGGAGTATTCCACCTCTGGACTACGAGTTTGTGGCAGTAGCTTGATTCATTGGAAACATTGGAGAATGGAGAACAGAAAACTGGAAAGGTTTCCGGGAGAATCCGAAGGATGTTCGGAGTGATACGAGAGGTGTCTCGGATCATGAGGAGTTAAATAATATATATATTATATATTAATTAAATGAAATAATATTAAATATATATTTATTTAATAATAAAAAGGTGCAACCAACGTGAATGGGCTCCTCCCGAAGGGTGGCCCATTAAGTGACCGGCCACCCCCCATGGAGGGGGCGCATGGGCCTTTTCTTGGGCCTAGCCAACCACCCCTCTCCCATGCCCCCTTTTGGTCCCACATTGCGAAGGCATAACCTCTACCCCTCCCGTTCCCCCTATATATAGTGGAGGGATTTGTAGGAGAGGCGACACACAATTAGGGTTGAGAAAAAAGGAGAACCCCTTGGGCACCTTCCTCTCCTCTTCCCCTCTCCCTAGTTCTCTCTCCACCCGACGTTCCTCGAAGTGTTGCGCACGGAGGGAGTATTCCACACGGTACATGGGAGCACTGCCGGGAATCGGATCTACAAGATCTTCTTCTGCAACCTTAGTGGATCTGGGGCCATGAGGGTCATTGAGCACCATATATGTGTGAAATTACGAGGTGATGCACTTTCGTTACTCATTGTGGTACGGGAGGCTGGCTACACGACCACGAGGGCTACGAAGTACGACTACATCGATCATGTTTTGGCGGAATGTTAACTGCTATCGGTCTACAAGGGTATGTCACCGATATCATCTATGTTCCTGCATTACTCCTAGATAGATCATGGCAACTGGGTTGCATTAGTTAGATTTTTTTGTTTTCTACTACAAACTCCCAACATTTATTTTGACTTTGGCCCCGGTATCCATTAATCGGAAATAAAAGATAGTTATGTTCAACCATGCCTTGAAACAAGTTAATTGTACTTTGTCACTCGGAAGGTATGGATTTGAGACATGTCAATTATTTTCAACTTATAAAACTTCCACCAAACTTTGTTTGGTAGGCTTATGACCCGGCATGCTATTGGTTATTCAGTTCTACGAGGATCCATGCAATTAAGAAGGGAAGAAAAGGAATAAGACGAGGTGACCAGTCGGAACGGATGGTGGGCGAGAGAGATAAACTAAAGTTCCATTTCTAATGGCCCTTTCCTTTTTTTCTTGAATGTTGAATGTTTTCATAAACATGTCACCTCAAAGATGGTAAGCCTTAACATATTCCTTAAATCTTATAATTTTACGTATCATATTTCATAAAAGAGTTATCCACGCGCATATATAACTTGGAATCTTTGATATGTACTATGCAGGTCTCGACCCACCTAAATAACAATGCAAAATTATTGGTAATTCATCAAATATCATTGATCTGGAAGATTTTCGAAAAAAAACATGAGACCATATGTTTATATATTATCAAATATTGTAGTATTAGCGTACGAGAGTGGGCGTTTTCAACAAAGAGTTATCTCCTGACGGAACCCCAAAATTTGTTGGTCCACGATAGTTGTAGCACCAATATGGTGGCAGGGTATTCTTCTCGTTAAATTATCATATTTAATGAGTACAATATACATGGTGCCTTCGAAGGGTAGAGAAATTTCTTCCTCCCAGGTCTCGCAGCTCTTGCGATGTATGCTCCTTTTGTTTCTTCCACAATTGTTTTTAAAACTTGGTTTGTTCAGGTTTCTGTGTGCTGGAACCTCGTTATAACTCGTTGGTGTAAAAATCTTGTTGGATGTCCTGGAACTTTATATAAAGCCGGCAATAGTCTGTTATTTGGAAAAATCTACAGTGATCTGATCCCCTCCCCGGCTACTTCTCACACCCCCCCCCCCCCACTGGAGATCTCGTCTCCCTCTGCGCCGTCTTCCACGGTAGGGCTACATACCCTTCCTCCAGGTGCTCCCTCGCCAACCACCAGTATGCTTCTTGCCACTATCAGCACCAGGTCCACCTTCCTTAGTGGTGTCGACGTCATTCATCATTGTCCGCACTCCATCCTTCACCATCACCATGACCGCCTTGTCCATAGCCGTGTTCCGCTCCTAGTTCTCGAGCCTGTCCATCGATTATGCGTTGCGCCACTGCCGCGTTAGGTTCCGCCACACGCTGCTTCAGGTCATGCCGCTCGGTTCAGCTCATGTTGGCTCCACTGCCTGCGCGGGTCTCCTTCATCTCACAATGCATGCGCCGTCACCGCAGCTCCCGGTGCATGCGCCATCGCCGCAGCTCCCGGTGCACGCGCCGCCCCTCATATCATGCTCACCATGCATTGCATCAGGTCATGCTGCCGCTTGTTCTAGGTTGGGCAGCCACTGCAAAATAAACATGGGGAGAGAAAGTAAGAAACAAGCGCATGGTCTCTCTCTCTCTCCCCGAGATGATGGTCATATAACGTGTATTCGGTATTTGGCAGTGTGCTATTAAAATGTCATACGAACCCTATGGACCCACCATATTTTCAACCAATGAAAATAAGGCATCAACCGAGAGCATTTGTCGCCTGGAGCAACATCGCATTTTCCAGCGGTATTTCACTCAGTACGGAGTTTTTGTCGTTTCTCCATTTTCCATTTTCACGTGATACGTTGACTTCATGCAATTATTTATATCACCGGATAAGCCATGGCATTCTGCTAAATTAAGAAAGATTGGATTGATCATTTATCGATACAATGGATCTGATTCATCCAAAAAAATCAACTTATGAATTTTTATCGTCGACTTGGCAATTTTGTGTCCAATAATGCTACATCTATGGATGGTTTGTTACAGGGAAGCACTTACGCAATGAAGTGGATGTCAGGTTGAGCAACTATGGCCCAAGATTCACGGGAGGTGAAATTATTTGAGCCAACCAAAAGGGTATGTAAGACTTAGAATTATTGATCCTATGCCTCATAAACACTAGCTAAAAAAATGGGCAAAATTAGTTATGCACAAGTACGTGTTCAAGGGGACCTCCCCATTTACCAAAAGACCAAGAAACGTAACATAATATAAAAAAAGTAGTTGTAATTTAATTAGGCACACTTACGGGTGTTAATTCTCTGTATTAATGATGGTAGATTGGAGGAAGGTCTGACCTTCTCTCTCAATATGAGCCCTCCGTTGCAGCGGGTGATCTCACTGCCACTCCCAATTTTGTTTTGAAGCGAGAAACCAGCAGCCGTGCCCAAGGTTTTGGTGCCCCTCCCACGGGAAAGAGCACAAACGGACAAACGTTGATGATAGAAATTAAATTGTAACACCACAAATTAGAAATTAATGAGTAGAAGATTGGCAGTGGCACGGGGCGCGTGAGTGTGTGCCTTCCCTCTCTGGTAGGGGACCACAGCGCGATTCCCACTGCACCTCTCCAGAGGCCCCTAGCCCTATAAATTGCGCTCCCCGCACGTCCTACAGACCATCCACCGTGCTCTTCGCTCTTTACCAAGTAGACTGTTCTTCCTCCACCGAGGGAGCCATTAGAGGAAGGTTGGAAAGGTGGGGTTTTTAGGGGTGATTTTGGGTGTTGTTTCCTTTTATATGTTTGTTTAATTGTGGGTGTTGTTTCCTTTTATATGTTAGGCATGGCCAGCGGTGACCGAAGGCATGGAAAGGAACCGGCGGTGGTGGCGGAGGACAACTTCCCGGACGGGCTGCGCGTGCTTGCCGTCGACGATAACCGTGTCTGCCTAAGGGTCCTAGCGGCCGTCCTGCGCCAGTGCAACTACAAGCGTGAGAACTCTCGATCTGCCTCCTCCTCCTCTCCTTTTGACCTAACCCATTAGAACTAGTCGAAGCTAGGAGTAATCTTTGCCATGCTTGATTCTTTGGGTTTGATGCAGCGACGGTTGTGACGGACGGAATGACTGCGCTGAAGATGCTGAGGGAGGAAGGGGAGGAGCAGTTCGACCTAGTGATCACCGACGTGCACATGCCAAAAATGGACGGCTTCCAGCTCCTGGAGATCATCGGCCTCGAGATGGATCTGCCAGTCATCAGTATAATTAATCTCTCTTGCACCGTCCAGCTTTGCTAGCTCATGTTTCACTAATTATTTGTTGTCTAGCTCATGGTCATTAAGAACGTTTATTAGTCCTCACTCATGAGGTTAGCAATGTTTCTATATATGGTACGAGTACATGCATTAAGTTGTATAGAAGCACGTGCATAGATGTGTTGTTGCGCACACACACTTTCCTAGTTTCCGTAGAGAAAATCATAAGTTTTTTTTCTCGAATTGGGGACATGAAACTTTTTATTAAATTATTATCAAACGAATGCATCATGTTTATCAACATGGAGCAATACGGTCACATCTAATGCATCATCTTTATCGGCATGGAGCAATGCGGTCCCATCTAAGCGTTCGTCTTCTAGCTCGGATGGCTAGCGGAGAGTTGAACGAAGGTGGAGCGACACATGGGTTAGGTGGGGATGGCGGGACCGGCTGTGGTGGTGGTTCATGAAGACGGGGTGGTAGAAGAGACGACTGGCGAGCAGATGGTGGTGATGGTTATTATTAGGAGTCATGGGAGATGGCCGACTCATATGAGGAGCCTCTCGGTCATTATTAGAATCCCAGTCTATTGGAAAGAATCCAATTTTAGGCCGAACTAAGTGGTCTCATCTGGCCGTGCATCAGTCAAATCGGACGGCCAGTGGAGCGGAGGTGAAGCGACACATGAGTTACGTGGGGGTGGGGTGTCGGTTCATGCAGGTTTGTGGTACAAGATATATAATTCTAGATAATTTGATTTTATTAGTTTTATACGTAATGCATGAACTCTGCAGTTCTATACCAGAGATACGAAAATCGAAGTAAACAGATACATGTCCGTATTAGTTGAACCCATGATGGGTCTTCCAGTAATTATTTATTAAAGTCTCCGCTTCAACAAAGTTCTCTTCATGCTTAAAAAAGAGACAGTTTTTATACCTCAGTTAAGATCAGTTGATGGTCTTCAAACCTATTTACTCCTGACAATAGCATATAAAGTAGGAGAGCCCCTTTTATGCAGACGCATGTATTGACTGGATCTACCATATGGATGGCATATAAATTTGTAGTTCCATCAATTTTAGAGAAAGTGTAACTAAAACACATATTTATTTGACTAAATTGTAATAATAAAACTGTTTGCCATGCGGATAATCGTACAAAACCTGAAATTTTAGATGACCGCTTTACATGTATAAGAAAATTTCTATGACGGTAGCTACTACCTAATAGGCTAGGGAAAAAGGTGGTCAATAACAATACTTGATCTTAAAGTTCAGCAATAATTAGAAGTTATGAACATGGTGTGATGGTTTCTATATATGCATTGAGTTACGGTTAGTTTTGTGGCCATTATTTCTTATTCTTTCTGTTGGGTGTGTAAACTTTACCCCGTTTGTTTTACTTTGATGCATCAAACTAACTGTTGTCGTGATGCAATTTTTTCCATCATGTGTAACATATTGGCTTCTACAATTGGGCTGTAATTAAAAATATTGAACTCAAATATTTGATCTGGACTCATGAGGATAATTCGATGTCAAGTTTTAAAGTTTTTAAATTTCCAAATTCCAAAGCTAAGTCTCTGACCATGTGTCACGCAGTGCTATCTGTGAACGGAGAAAAGGCAACCGTGTACAAGGGGATAAAGCATGGGGCGTGTGACTATATTGTGAAACCCGTGGATATCAATGATATCAGAAACATATGGCAGCATGTTGTAAGGAAAAACCACGTCGCTGTGAACTACAACAGCAGTGAGAGTGATGATGCTGCCCAGAGGGTGGGGAAACCAGTGATTTCTGAAGGTGGTGCAAAGAGTAAGAAGTGCTCAAAGCAGAAGAGAACTGATAGAGAAGGCTCTGATGAGAATAGAGAAAGCAGGAGCGTGCGGACCATCAGGAAGAAACCAAGGGTGTCATGGACCGGTGACCTGCACAATAGGTTCCTAGAAGTTGTCAACCGACTTGGCATCGATCGTAAGATCTCACAATTTTTTCATTGCTTATTCACCAAAATTAATTTTATGGTTCTTGAATTCTTTTAAGTAACAAAATGTTATGATTACGTAAATGCAGGGGCGGTTCCAAAGGCAATATTAGAAATGATGAATGTCCATAACCTTAGTAGGGAGAGTGTTTCGAGCCACTTACAGGTTTAACTTCTATATATCCTTATGCTTTTGTTCATATTATTTCCAGATTAACATATTTTCGTTTATTAGTCAAACCTTTAGTGATGCATCTTTTATGTAGATGTGTGTAAGAAAATAACGTTTCCTTTGTGAAAATATGGGACATATCTGATATGTTGCATGCCCCAACATGTCTAGCGCTTTTGAAACACCTTCATATCTTTTTGCTTCGCACATGCCTTCCATTTCTTTCCCATGAACATGAATCTCATATGTTCTTGCATATATCTTTTCATTTCAGAAGTATCGGCTCTATCTGAACAAAGTAATCGATGACCCCACGAAGCCTAATCCTCTGGGTGATTTGTTCGAGCGGAGGAACTCGTACATGGACATGGGTCAGCAGATAGTCCCACTCCCGCCGTCGTCAGCCCTGTATTCCTGTGGTTCACAAAATCTATACGCAGCACCTCAAGGTCTTTATGTTCAGCCAAGGAACTGGGCCACGGGCACAATCGGTAATGCTGGCCACATGCCAGGAAGCCGCGACGCTTCTGGCCCATTGGCAAAGACATCGGATCACCCAATGCAGGATGCATTTCCTCGTATGCATGGCCCTACTCGTATCCGTTCTCGCAAAGCCTACGGGAGCGTCCTGCGTGGGAAACTGTTGGAGGTGAACACAAGCGTGGTGCCTTCCTCCCATCCTGGTAACTCCTCATTCCTAGCAGAAATGCCAAATGGTGGGCTGTTAGAACCTGCAAACCAACCTGCAAACCAGTTCCCGGTGCAGCCTCCAAAACTGATCAGCCATTTCTCCGGTCCGATGGGCATGGCACCTTCTGGCGACGCCCAGTTCCAGAACCATGCTGGGAACTGTAGCAATCCCTGGCAGAATGTGGCGCCATCAAGTTCTGTTGGTCATATGGTTGGAGCACCTCTCCTCCCATCATCACATGTGAACGTGAACCTCCCCCAGATCAACCAGCAACTGACAATATTTGCACCCTCATCTGGCCAGACGGCCATGTTTCAGAATGAGCAGCAGCAGAATCGGATGGAAGGGGTCAACATCAACAACACCGCATCAGTGGGTGTCTACAGTGTGCAGATGACGCCATTATTCAACATGGCAAGCAACACAGCCCCAATGGAGATGGCCAATGCCAACTTCTCATCGATGAATCAGATGATGGTCAATGGCGGAAGCACCAGCTCCCCATCGCCTAACCTTCAGGCGGGTAACCCTGTCGCGCCGCCGCCAGCGGCTCAGATGGTAAATGGTGGTGGAAGCAGCAGCTCCGCGTTGCCTATCTATATGGATAGCTCTCTCGTGCCGCCAGCTCAGATGGTTAATGGTGGTGGAAGCAGCATCCCTTCTTTGCCTGGCCATCTGGACAGCTCTATCGCGCCGCAGACTCAGATGCTTAATGGCGGGGAGGGTGCATCTGGCATTCTACCTGTGCAAGATGAGTCAGCTGGGAAAGCTTCTAATGATCAGCCAACCAACAGCACTTCTAACTTCCTGGAGGATATGTTTGCTAGCATGGCTAGTGAGGTAACAACTATTCTCATTCACTCTGCCTACTTTTTAGGCTCTGCATATGAATTTGATGAGCACGTCAGGTGCATCTGAATCTGAACTTCTATTCTTACTGCAGGATTTCAATCCAGAAGCTGCTTTGTTAAGTGAAGAATATTAGTCCCTTTGTTCACCCCACCTGCGCCAAAGATCTCTCCGCATTTTGTGCAGGCCAGATGATGATCATCAGTCCATGGTTCCTGCACATTGTATTGCGGAGTTGTGCGAAAAAACGCCGAATTGTAGTAGGTAGTTAGAAGCGGTGTGGGCTTCTACTTTACTTCAGCCTTTGTTTTAAATTGGTCCTTGTGTTTTAAGGAGCATATAGTAACTTTATGTTCCCGACGTCGAAGAGGACGTGCAAAATAATTGGCTATACGCATCATCGATGCTGTTCCCCGGTTGTAATAAGACTTCCATTTTCTAGAATGGAAATAAGTTTATGTTATGTCATATGGAACCATTTTTCATGTACTTGTGATGAGTGCAATGCTGCCTCTATTCCTGAGATTCCCCTGCAAATAAAAACATGACCAGCATTGGACCCGCACATCATAGGCACAGAAGTTCCAAAAGTGACTGTTCATGTTTTATAATTTCTGATGTATTTTCATTTAAACAGAACCATTGTCAGTAACCTTACAATCTTGATACAGCAAGTCCACCACACAGAGTGGGGCACGCCCCAACCACACCACATCACTCAACACACTATGCCTAAACCATCAGCACCCTTATTTGCCTCTCTGTTAACCTTGGAGAACTTTGCTTCCTGGAAGGACCAGAGGGAGTTTTTGATTTCTTGGACGGTGTCAGCAATGCAAGACTTGGTTCTCGCATTCATGTTCAGCTCATTTATCAGCAAAGCATTATCGCTTTCAACAATTTTATAATTTATGATGTTGAGTGACAGATGCTACTGAATTTGCAGTTGCACTAATGTGTTGTCTTAATTTTCTCTGTCTATCACCCTGTACATCACAAGAAAATCTTTGTACTTTGTATGGAGCGAAATATTTCTTTCCATCAGACTGTGAAAAACAAATGCCACCTTCTTACTGCGACGTCTCCGAAATAGCGTAGCGTAGCGGGGGCGATTTGCCCGTCCTGAAAACTAAACACCAGTGCGTCGCCTGACGGCACTAGAGGATTCAGTCAGCGACATGCAGTTTGCATTAGTTGGGCTTGATTATATTCTGATGATTCGGAGGGTTAAGGGTGTGTTTGGTTGAGCTGTGGATTCTGAAAAAGCTGTTGTGAATTGTGGACTGTAGAAAAGCTGCTGTGGACTGTGGATTATCTGGAAGTTGTTTGGTTGCACCAGCTGCGAACTGTGAGTGTGGTTAGAAATGTCTGTAATACCCCTGAGACCCATAGATACTATTTATATGTGAATTGATCGGAAAACATCAATATACGCACTACCTACTATGCAAATCACCATTTTGGGAGAATATTTGTATTTACTTCATAACGATCCATACTTATAGATAATATCAATATAAAATAATATCCTCAAATACTTTGAAAACATTAAAAAAAAGACATGGTTCACATAATAATGTTCTCCAAGAACATAGATATACTATTCCTCCCTCGCGATAAGCAAAATATCGGCAATCCTACTCCGAACGTCGTTCATGGATTCCTCATTATCCACTTCCGGCTCGTCATCCCCTTGTGTTTGTGGTGGTGCACGTGCTGCTCCAGGTAGATAATCCTCATCTTCATCACACTTATCGAACTCTTGGTCACGCAATTTGCTATCACGAATAAAATTGTGCAATGCTATGCAAGCAAGAATGATATGCTTCTGTGTACGAGTTGAGAAACTTGGCATTGCCTTCAATATACGCCACTTTTGCTTCAAGACTCCAAATGCACGCTCAATTACATTGCGAAGAGACGAATGGAAGAAATTAAATATCTCATACTTCCCTTGCAGTGCACGCCCACGGCGGAGATGAAACTCCCGTAAATGGTATGTACTACCTTTGAAAGGAGCAAGATATCCAATTCGGTTTGGATAACCGGAATCAACAAGGTAGTACTTTCCTGAAAGTAAACATGAAATAAGCGTACGAGAATAACAATGATAGTGTTTTAGCATGCATAATAAAGTTTTACCTTTAGGAGGTACAGGAAATGAAGAAAAATTTGCTAATGCATGATGTAAGATTCTTGTGTCATGTGCAGAGTCCGGCCAACCAACAATAACAAAGGTAAATCTTATGTCGAAGTCACATATGGCAAGCACATTTTGAGATGTATAACCATGGCGACATGTGTGGTTAACCACATCCTCTGCAGGAACTGAACAAGGTACATGTGATCCATCTATAGCACCAATAACGCCTTTGAAGTGAGGCCAAAAACGATATTTCTTAACCTTTTCATGCTCTATACTGAAAGTACATCTCCACGTCATATGCAGATTCTAATGTAGACAATTTGTACAACAAGGCTGTCTGTTTAGGTGTCTGAACAAGAAACCGTTAATTGCATGAACAAGAAATTGCAGCGAACAAATTTACAAACAAAAAACGATCTGAAAACATGGCACTGCGGTAAGATTCATCCTGCCACTGCTGCTACCCTGACCTGCAGTAGCAGGTGCTGGTCCGTGCTGGCCTTGCCGTGGCTGACGGCGACGCAGCATTGATGTAGTTCCTGACCGGGGTCGACCGACGCCTCCATGCCATGGTGAAGGATCGCAAGGACGATGACGACGCAGCGGCTTGGCCTCGTCCGGATCCGACGACGGCAGATAAAATGAAATAATTTCAGGATTACGTTCCTGCTAAGATCTAGGGCGCTTCAACGGAAGAAACTGCAAACTACAGATAGCTACGCGTACAACGGGGAAAAGGCTGTCTATAACTAGCGATTTTTCAGGTTACAGAACCGTCTGTAGCTTTACATACGGCGTTCTTCTCTCCTATTTCAACCGCTTCCACGTCAAAGAAAATCAAACGTGGCACTCGTTACAGATGGCTAAGGTGGACCATTGTACATGCCCTAAGCGACGTTTTTTTCCGTTTTCCTGAACCTTGCTACTACAACACACATGTGACTAAAGGATCATGTTATCTAGAATATAGTAGAAGTGTGTAGAAGCTAGTACTAGATATTAGTTCGATTTACTTTATTTTATTTTCTATTTTGTCCCTCATCACATTACAATGGTACAATTTTTACATGGAAACGCTACTATACCACCCGAGGAACATTGTTCGGGTGGCTCACTAGCACAAGTAGCTCTCGACACTCTTTTCTTAAAACGTTTCTCTCGTTCCCATCTCCGACGACATTGTCGATGTTGCTCGCCCCTCCCCACCGACCACCGTTATCGCCTCCACTGCTCCTCCCGAACTTCTCCCTTCCTCTCACGGCTAGGGCGGTAGAGCAAGCGGAGCTTCGATCCAAGCCTCCACTCATGTAAAGCGTGGGGAAGGTGATTGACCGGCTAGAATGGGTCTAAGATCACCATACTTGACGCTAGGGCTCCAACTAAATAGATTCGTAGCCGAGGAGCCCAATCTGGTGAAGTCGGTGATCATATGCAACATTCGTGCATGTGATTTCCAGCAATGAATAAGTGTTTTTATATGTTAAAAATCATCTATGTTTTGATGTGAACACACGGATAAGATGCTACAATGATTTTAGACATCTGCTACAAATGTTGCTTTGCACAAATTAGATGTTGCAACAATTCTGGACATCTGCTACAAATGTTGCTTCAATGCTGCAAATGTTTGTGCGTGTGGCTACAAACGTTGTCTTCCCACGCTGCTTACATTCAATGACTTCTTTTCGTGAATTTAGTATGATGGTGGGAGATCTGCTGCAACCAGCACGGATTTGTTGCGCTCTTTTTTGCTACATTGGTGTTTCTAGAAAGACGTCATGTTTTTTTTTGTACGTTTTCATCACTCCACGAAAAAATGCTACATGTAGATGGTTCAAACTCTGGACAATAAAGAACCAAAGATGCATAAAACATCAGATAGACCCATCTAGCCCCAGACAAACAAGTTGGAAATGGTTTTATACGAATGTTCTCGAAAGCGTTTATGCTTCATTTGCAAACTGGGTATGTTTTCACCTTTGGTCCAAGAGCACGCCAGGAAGTAGTTCGGGTTTCAGTTTGAAAGAGACAATTCGAATTAAAATCCCACAGGAAAAAATCAGCAATTTTCTAGGAACACAGAAAATCAGCAATGTTGCAGCACAAACGACAACCACACCATGTCATTCCATAGATAATAACACTGGGCTGCACTGCTCACAAATTCCCAAGCCAGCTCACACTCACATAACTGAAGATTCCATCTGTTCCAGTCAGCTACACGGAAGCTCGAAAAAAGGAAGAAAGACTCCGAATAATCTACGGCGGTTACACATCAAACACAACTCGCAGAACAGATGAACTATATAGGTTAATTTAGCAGTCTCTCTCACATGTGCCATGAGTAGCCGCCGCCACCTCCCTGCTGCTCCCCCATGAACAGCCCGCTCTCCGTGAGCTCGCTAGTGATGAGATGGTCGAGCTCGTCCATCTCGTGCATGGACTCGGCCTTGGGGGTCGGTGGGTTGCCGGCCATGGCAGCAGCGGGGTTGCTAGTCACCGACTTGAAGCTGCTGCATCGCTGGACGACCCCAGCTGCTCCGCTGTTGATCAGATTGCTGGTCCCCACCGTACCCATTGGAGCTGCCACGCCCTTTGCGGCTCCGTTATTATTCATGTGTTGTGCCTGATCTCCACTAGCACCGCTGTTGGTGATCGCGAGACCTCCGTTTGCATTGGAGCTGCTAAGAGGCTGCTGCTGCGCCAGAACCCGGTTGTTGGTACTCCTGTTGGCTTCTTGCAGCAGCTGCTGCATGACATGCTGCTGGTACTGAGGACTCACACCAGCCCCAAAACTGTTCTGCTGATACAGGGGCACAGCTTGCTGAAACGACATGGGCCCAAGCTGAGCCGCGCGGAAGGATCTGGCCGCTTCCAGCTGAATGCCACTGTGCACTCCTGTAGGGCCTTTAAAGATGCTCGATGCCTCCTGCTGAAGGATACTCTGGTTCGCACTCGAGCTTCTAAGCATATTCTGGTAATTATTTAACCCCGCCAAGTTCTGTGATGCCTCCTGCTGAAGCAAACCCTGGTTTGCGCTCGAGCTTCTAAGCATATTCTGGTAGTTGTTCAGTGCCGCTGCATTCTGGGATGCCTCCTGGTGAGTCAGTCCCTGATTTGGGCTTGGGCTTCTCAGCATATTCTGGTAGTTGTTTTGTGCTCCAGGATTCTGAGGAGTGCTACCAGCGGGTCCAGCATCTGGACCATCGTTATTCACATGGGAACTTGCTTCCGTTTTGACCAGCCCCTTTGCATCATGCATGTTCTGCGTTGTAAGCTTTGGTCCGGTCTGTCTGGGATAGTTCTTCAGGCCCTCTGCATTTACAGGCGAAACATTAAGCAATTTATACCACAGGTCACTGGATCAAAACAGGAAGGACTACCCATGAGCATCAGAACATTGCTGGATTTTCTAGGAAAAGGGAGCAGCTGTATGTTATATAACAAGAAATGGTTCTCTCAAATTGCTGCAATTTGCTCATAAAAAAAACTGAAGCAACAGAGACAACATATAATATGTAAAGATTCATACTAAGACACCAATTTGTCCAGGTCCACTTTTTAGCAGAATGTGTTCATGTTCTAGCTTGTTGTACACATGCCTACGAATCATGTTCGCAAAGTGAGAATCGCCACTGAACTTGCATGATTTGTATGGGTTTGGCACGGCTGGAGTTAGAATGTAGGTTCTGTAGGTTTTCTTTCTAAAATATAGTATGGTTCAAACTTTTTGAAGGAAATGATCAAATAGTCTTCTTAGTTCTACCGGCTGATGCAAACTAGAGACAAATCATTGGTCATGAAGAAATTGTTTTAGGAAAACCTAACTGAGCACCTAGGTAAACACTTAAAATGGTACTGATAGACCATTATGCATGGTCATACCTATAGGACCAAGCTTGTTCTTGTGGCTGAACTCAATTAAGTCCTTCATATGATTCACCACCTCTGATATCTGAAAAGAGCACACGAGAAATTAACACACCAAATATGGAATCACATAAGTAACAGAGAAGCATCCAATGCACGGCCTAATAAATAAGTAAAATATCAAGACTAATTGCCAGATAATATTGAGAGAAGAAAAGGATAAATACAATTAAGGGACTCTAATTACCTGCAAGCAGCGAACATATCTTTTAGAGAGACCATGCTCATTTAAGCTGTGGTGGTCTAGATTTTTCGCTAATTGCCGTGATGCAGACACAAACCTTTAAAAACCGAAATGCCCTTGCATTAATTAGAATAAAACAGGAAGATAGCTCTTAGAAAATGAAATATATTTTTTTGTGATTTATAGTGCCAAAAGAAACAGTAAGAAGCAAATGTTACTAGCGATGAATGCTAGGTTTACTAACATGTTGCAAATGGCTTGTGCATCATTGTTCGATACCCCAGCAGGCCCACTTTCATTGGCAGCAGCTTGATACTTCTGGGCAACTTGCAGCATATGATTAACCTGAAAAACAGAAGCATGTACATAAGAATATATAAAGGTGCCAAAACTAAAGCCTATCACACTTGGCCACAGATTCAGTATTATAATTTGGTAAACTAGTTGAATACTGACCGTTTGTACTTGCTACGTAGAAAATAAACTGACTGGTAGAAACATTGAAAAAAGAACATAACTTCCAAATGTGCAAAACAGGAAAAGCATGACGGTCCAAGAACTCTACCTGTGGTGTTAGAAACCTGCGAGTGATATACTCGTCATGTCGTCGTGAACAGAACTCCCAAGACATAATCTGCACAGGCAATCAGTACATAAGAATGATTCTCATTTAGACCTCATTTCTGAAGTCCAAATGCTAACAAATGATCCCAATAAAAGTAACCCAAAAGGTGCTATGGCATGGGCAAACTACTACATCTAGGAACATACCTTTAGTTCTGGAGTGAATATTATTCTCAGTTGCCCCTCGTGTGTAACATGTAGATGATCATAGATGCTCTTCTGAACAACTTTAGTATGCTCCAGGAGAAGTAATCCATTGGGCAACCGGAATTCATTGGGCATGTCCAGGAATAGATATTCATCTATAACACCTTGGTCAAATCGAATCTGACAGAGTCTAGGAAGTATTTCATAGGTAGCCTCTGTAAGACGGGTAACAGATGAAAGGGAAGAAAACTGAGTAAGCTCGAAGAAATAAATTTTTGATATTAAGTTACACAAAATTAATTCACATCTGTACTAATAAAAGTACAAGTTAGGCTGAGATACTTCCAATCTGAAAGGTCCATGAATCTTCAATTCATCTACAAATGTCGATGCAATGGCTAGTGGCAAAAGTTACTCTCACCCTGATCACTGCTATTAACTGCCTCCAGATTACTCCCCAATTTTTAGCCTAATATCCTTCTTTTTGCCTTTGAGATGTTTATGGCACAAATAAGTTTAGGTAACTTATACTTCACATGTAAGTACAGATTCTACAAAATATATGATTTGAAAAGTACATTTCACGTGTGTGGTTGCTAGTGTATGAGCATAACTTGTTGAAAGCTACGATGGACGGATACGGGGCAGAGATGGCATGTCCGCGATACCGTATCTGATATGGATACGTCTCCGATACCATATTCCTACGGTTTTTGACGTATCTGTAAATTAATGAACTAAAACTATTTGGTGATAATTCGGATACCTATTCCGAATTTCCGATATGTTCTGGACACAGATTCGATACAGCCCAGCCTAGATGAAAAACACTACTCCCTTCGTAATCCTCCCTCTTGGGGCAGCGCTGCTAGATCTGCATCCAGCAGCCGGAGGCGACTCAAACACTTCTCTGCCTCACCGGCAGGAGCCAGGAAGCAGCAGCTCGCTGCCTCGCCGGTGAGAAGCAACAAGCAGCCAGCACCGGGAAGGAAGACAGCAGCACTCCCTCCCTCTCTCTCTCTCTCTCTCTCTCTCTCTCTCTCTCTCTCTCTCTCTCTCTCTCTCTCTCTCTAATTTGTATACTAATATCTAATGGCAGAGCAAGCTACAAATCTTAAGGCTCTACTGTGGAGCAATGTTACTACTTCAGAGAAATCAGGGGGTGGGGCCAATACCAAATGCTGCTGTATCAATGTATCTGCGTACATTTATTTTCTGATTTAGAAAGCTATTAAAAAGTATCCGTGTATCCACGCTTTTTCAAAATACCGTATTTCTGTGTCCATATTGGCCCGGTACGGATACACGTATCTGTATCGGTGCCGCGGAGGTTGAAAGAGCAAAACAGAAAGAGCGCGAAAAAGAAACGTCAAGGTGTTCATCCAAAAATAGGAGGAGCAAAGCGCATGATAATGCGTGCTGTAGAAGAAATGCAATGCCAAGACCGCATACTACAGTACTACCATCTTTCCAAGAGATTATTCTTCAGTCATGACTGTGTGACCTGTGATTCCTTATGATAAGGTGTCATGTGCTGCTCAAGAATGTTATAATGTGTTTGGGTAACACATCTTATAAGTTTTGATGCTCAATTGCTTTTGCAAAAAGTACAATAATATTGTATTTGGCTAATAAATGAATTACATAATAATCATACAAGAGATCAGCATTCATCCTGCAGAATAATCATTCATCAGCATCCATTGATAGACACAAATCAACTTACCATGTCCTTTCCCTGCATGTGTATTGCAAATATCACAACGCCATGTATCCTGTGACAAGGAAAAATAGGACCGTGTGACTATGTTTTCATAGATCTTATATGTCTTGCTACAATAACAAATATTTCTTCCAGAAGCCTCACACATAAATTGTGTTCATCACTGTCATCAAAGACACTTGATAATTAAATAGAGTGTTCAATAATCCTAGCAGAATTTAAGATGTTAATTGATTTTATTTTGAGCATCCATTTTAAAACTGAAAGTGATGTTGGACTAGTGAACTTAAGACTATCCAACCGAAATTTCAGGTATTAATTGTTAACTAACCTGAGATGTCTGTGGAATAGCAACTGGAGAATTCCCTCTTTTTTCATATGATGACACACACCATCGTTCTCTTGCTCGTGGTGCAAAATATTCATCAATAAGCTTCCTCCAGTAAGTTATGGGGTTATCCTACAGGATAATATGTGAGCAAATTACTAAATTGATCTTTTAACAGCACCTAATGTATCTTGTATTCAATGTATAATAATGAAGAGAGTAAGAGACTCACCTCTGGCCGGTGCCGCTTATGGAACAAATACTGCATTAACCTTCGAGAACAAAGCCCGCTCTCGACAGGAGTCCTAACAGGTCCAGCTAGCTGCATGCCAGGCTGTGCTAGCGGCAGCCTCAACTGCGGCTGCCGAGGTATGCCAACTTGTGATTGCTGGATTTGAGGAAATTGTTGTGACAACTGCTGCTGCTGTAGATGCTGAATATGTGCCAGTTTCTGCTGACGGATCAAAGCTTGAAGCTGTGGGTTATGTTGGCCCTGGAGATGGATAGAACTTTGACCTTGGAGCACCTGCTGAATCAAGTGTTGTTGCAGGATATCATCTTGCCTAATATCAACCCTTGGCTTCTTCTGAGCATGGAATGCAGCGCCAGCCTCAGTCCCAGGTTGGGACGTTGCAGTAGATGATCTGCGCTTCTGCATCTGATCTTGGGGTGGACTTTGCTGCATGATGGACCCATCGATGACTGAGGAGCCAGATATGTTATTGGATGAAAATGACATCGGGGAGGCAGGGAGGCGCATGAATGAATCAGCATTCATGCTCGTACTGTGCTGAAACTGGGCACCTCCAGAGAGTGATGAATTGCCATCGGTCACCAAAGAGCTAACACCGATACTTGGCCCGGAGGAATTTGCAGAACTTACTGGAATGCTACCATTCATGTCCCTGGCAACAAATCCAAGATTGGAGCGTGGGGCCCCAGACATGGAGGTCACCAATGTTGCAGCCTCGCAGGATCTTGCTTATTGGCTAAGAGAGCATCACTAGAATCTACTGAGGGTGGGTCTTCAAATCTTTTAGCTGCAAAATGCAAAGTGTGATTCAATCAATGTGACTTCGAAGAGATATAAGCAAAACAAGGAAACTGCCAGCATAAAATTTCTCACGCAAATCAGCCAATGAACAAACAGCTCAACACGTCCTGATTTTAACGCTTATAAGTCGCAGCATTTGCTTTCTCAGGACATTATACATCAAAATCAAACTAGCCGTCACGAAAACGCAAGTGCTGGTCATGTCTATTAGGAGAAACACATTCAACTTGAACTTCAAAAAGGAATACCAAGTATCCAGCCTATTGTCAAGCAATGCCGAAAAGAGCTTAAATACACAGAAAGCAGCAGTGCAGGAGAAAGATTTGAAAAAGACAAACTTTTTTTTAGTTTGAGCTACAGACCGCCCCACAGATACAGTAACCACCGCAATGCGCAAAACAAAAGAACAAGAAACTAGCTTTGAACCTGTAAACAAGCATCTACTCGGCCATACGGTCCGGTTCACCACAGCAAAATGCGTTCTACTTCCTACTGATCTCGACAAAAGGTGCGTTTAGCTGGTAGCACAGCATAAGAAATTGTCTATGCAAGCTTGCGAGACATCGCAAATCGAACCGCCTCAGAGGCCTGCGGCAGCTTGCGAGACAGTTACTAGGAATCTGAATCACAGATAAGGAACCGTGAAAGGTTGCTGTGACCAAGGCATTACACTCCCCGTGGCATACTACTAACTTGCTACGAGAGATTTTGCGAAACATACTGTGGCGCAACCGGTCGTAAAAGAGCTAAATTTCTGTAAAGAAGAGGGGGGGGAAACGAGCAGGAGCTGGGATTGGAATAAACTAAGGCAGATCCTCGGGCACCTAAAGTCGTAGAAAAATACTCTCCTGGCACCGCATAAGCTACTACGAGTGAATGGCAAACAATCTCGTCCCCGGCGGTACCACCATCCACGTCCCGCAGACCAGACCAGAAACGCGAGCCAGCAGATATTCCCCAAATATTTTCTCCCCGGGCCGCGGACAAAACCCTAGCGGAGCTGAGCGCAGTCGAAATCCGCCCCACCAGCAGAAACAATAACAACCAAAGATTCGCGAGCACGGACGAGGAGCGGGTTCCCGCCGGGCTCTGCATTGCGGAGAACCGGGACCCCCGGGGGAGAGAAAAGAAAAATCCCCCGCCGCCCGCCCGCCCGCCGACGCGAGCCCGAGCACGGCACGGACGAATCCCCGCGGAAGGGAGGGAAGGGACGCGGGCGGAGAGGCGGGTTGGAGCTAGCCGGCAGCAGAGCGACCGTCGGCGAGGGGGGAAAATCTCACCTTGGCTGGCGGGCGGTCGGGCGGGCGGCGAGCTTCCGCTGCTTCAGTCCCTCTGCTGCTGCTTCTCTCTCTAGCGTGCGCTTTTGTGCGCCGGCCCGCGGCCCGGCCCGCTTTGACCGGCCTTGACCGGACGCAAGGGCCCACTGCCGACGCGCTCCTGGCCGTCGGATCGGGATCCCGAGCCTTCATGACAGGGTCGGCGGCTGCTTCGGGACAGGGTCGGCTCCTTTGCTACGCGCACGGCGCGGGTGTACACGG
>NC_061508.1:54569960-54597123 GCF_022539505.1 Lolium rigidum
ACATCTCCACGTCATATGCAGATTCTAATGTAGACAATTTGTACAACAAGGCTGTCTGTTTAGGTGTCTGAACAAGAAACCGTTAATTGCATGAACAAGAAATTGCAGCGAACAAATTTACAAACAAAAAACGATCTGAAAACATGGCACTGCGGTAAGATTCATCCTGCCACTGCTGCTACCCTGACCTGCAGTAGCTGACGGCGACGCAGCATTGATGTAGTTCCTGACCGGGGTCGACCGACGCCTCCATGCCATGTGAAGGATCGCAAGGACGATGACGACGCAGCGGCTTGGCCTCGTCCGGATCCGACGACGGCAGAGAAAATGAAATAATTTCAGGATTACGTTCCTGCTGAGATCTAGGGCGTTTCAACGGAAGAAACTGCAAAGTACAGATAGCTACGCGTACAACGGGGAAAATGCTGTCTATAACTAGCGATTTTTCAGGTTACAGACCGTCTGTAGCTTTACATACGGCGTTCTTCTCTCTCCTATTTCAACCGCTTCCACGTCAAAGAAAATCAAACGTGGCACTCGTTACAGACGGCAAAGGTGGACCATTGTACATGCCCTAAGCGACGTTTTTTTCCGTTTTCCTGAACCTTGCTACTACAACACACATGTGACTAAAGGATCATGTTATCTAGAATATAGTAGAAGTGTGTAGAAGCTAGTACTAGATATTAGTTCGATTTACTTTATTTTATTTTCTATTTTGTCCCTCATCACATTACAATGGTACAATTTTTACATGGAAACGCTACTATACCACCCGAGGAACATTGTTCGGGTGGCTCACTAGCACAAGTAGCTCTCGACACTCTTTTCTTAAAACGTTTCTCTCGTTCCCATCTCCAGCACATTGTCGATGTTGCTCGCCCCTCCCCACCGACCACCGTTATCGCCTCCACTGCTCCTCCTGAACTTCTCCCTTCCTCTCACGGCTAGGGCGGTAGAGCAAGCGGAGCTTCGATCCAAGCCTCCACTCATGTAAAGCGTGGGGAAGGTGATTGACCGGCTAGAATGGGTCTAAGATCACCATACTTGACGCTAGGGCTCCAACTAAATAGATTCGTAGCCGAGGAGCCCAATCTGGTGAAGTCGGTGATCATATGCAACATTCGTGCATGTGATTTCCAGCAATGAATAAGTGTTTTTATATGTTAAAAATCATCTATGTTTTGATGTGAACACACGGATAAGATGCTACAATGATTTTAGACATCTGCTACAAATGTTGCTTTGCACAAATTAGATGTTGCAACAATTCTGGACATCTGCTACAAATGTTGCTTCAATGCTACAAATGTTTGTGCGTGTGGTGGCTACAAACGTTGTCTTCCCACGCTGCTTACATTCAATGACTTTTTTTCGTGAATTTAGTATGATGGTGGGAGATCTGCTGCGACCAGCACGGATTTGTTGCACTCTTTTTTGCTACATTGGTGTTTCTAGAAAGACGTGATGTTTTTTTGTACGTTTTCATCACTCCACGAAAAAATGCTACATGTAGATGGTTGAAATTCTGGACAATAAAGAACCAAAGATGCATAAAACATCAGATAGACCCATCTAGCCCCAGGCAAACAAGATGGAAATGGTTTCGGACGAATGTTCTCGAAAGCGTTTATGCTTCATTTGCAAACTGGGTATGTTTTCACCTTTAGTCCAAGAGCACGCCAGGAAGTAACTTGTTCGGGTTTCAGTTTGAAAGAGACAATTCGAATTAAAATCCCACAGGAAAAAATCAGCAATTTTCTAGGAACACAGAAAATCAGCAATGTTGCAGCACAAACGACAACCACACCATGTCATTCCATAGATAATAACACTGGGCTGCACTGCTCACAAATTCCCAAGCCGCCAGCTCACACTCACATAACTGAAGATTCCATCTGTTCCAGTCAGCTACACGAAAGCTCGAAAAAAGGAAGACTCCGAATAATCTACGGCGGTTACACATCAAACACAACTCGCAGAACAGATGAACTATATAGGTTAATTTAGCAGTCTCTCTCACATGTGCCATGAGTAGCCGCCGCCACCTCCCTGCTGCTCCCCTATGAACAGCCCGCTCTCCGTGAGCTCGCTAGTGATGAGATGGTCGAGCTCGTCCATCTCATGCATGGACTCGGCCTTGGGGGTCGGTGGGTTGCCGGCCATGGCAGCAGCGGGGTTGCTAGTCACCGACTTGAAGCTGCTGCATCGCTGGACGACCCCAGCTGCTCCGCTGTTGATCAGATTGCTGGTCCCCACCGTACCCATTGGAGCTGCCACGCCCTTTGCGGCTCCGTTATTATTCATGTGTTGTGCCTGATCTCCACTAGCACCGCTGTTGGTGATCGCGAGACCTCCGTTTGCATTGGAGCTGCTAAGAGGCTGCTGCTGCGCCAGAACCCGGTTGTTGGTACTCCTGTTGGCTTCTTGCAGCAGCTGCTGCATGACATGCTGCTGGTACTGAGGACTCACACCAGCCCCAAAACTGTTCTGCTGATACAGGGGCACAGCTTGCTGAAACGACATGGGCCCAAGCTGAGCCGCGCGGAAGGATCTGGCCGCTTCCAGCTGAATGCCACTGTGCACTCCTGTAGGGCCTTTAAAGATGCTCGATGCCTCCTGCTGAAGGATACTCTGGTTCGCACTCGAGCTTCTAAGCATATTCTGGTAATTATTTAACCCCACCGCGTTCTGTGATGCCTCCTGCTGAAGCAAACCCTGGTTTGCGCTCGAGCTTCTAAGCATATTCTGGTAGTTGTTCAGTGCCGCTGCATTCTGGGATGCCTCCTGGTGAGTCAGTCCCTGATTTGGGCTTGGGCTTCTCAGCATATTCTGGTAGTTGTTTTGTGCTCCAGGATTCTGAGGAGTGCTACCAGCGGGTCCAGCATCTGGACCATCGTTATTCACATGGGAACTTGCTTCCGTTTTGACCAGCCCTTTGCATCATGCATGTTCTGCGTTGTAAGCTTTGGTCCGGTTTGTCTGGGATAGTTCTTCAGGCCCTCTGCATTTACAGGCGAAACATTAAGCAATTTATACCACAGGTCACTGGATCAAAACAGGAAGGACTACCCATGAGCGTCAGAACATTGCTGGATTTTCTAGGAAAAGGGAGCAGCTGTATGTTATATAACAAGAAATGGTTCTCTCAAATTGCTGCAATTTGCTCATAAAAAAACTGAAGCAACAGAGACAACATATAATATGTAAAGATTCATACTAAGACACCAATTTGTCCAGGTCCACTTTTTAGCAGAATGTGTTCATGTTCTAGCTTGTTGTACACATGCCTACGAATCATGTTCGCAAAGTGAGAATCGCCACTGAACTTGCATGATTTGTATGGGTTTGGCACGGCTGGAGTTAGAATGTAGGTTCTGTAGGTTTTCTTTCTAAAATATAGTATGGTTCAAACTTTTTGAAGGAAATGATCAAATAGTCTTCTTAGTTCTACCGGCTGATGCAAACTAGAGACAAATCATTGGTCATGAAGAAATTGTTTTAGGAAAACCTAACTGAGCACCTAGGTAAACACTTAAAATGGTACTGATAGACCATTATGCATGGTCATACCTATAGGACCAAGCTTGTTCTTGTGGCTGAACTCAATTAAGTCCTTCATATGATTCACCACCTCTGATATCTGAAAAGAGCACACAAGAAATTAACACACCAAATATGGAATCACATAAGTAACAGAGAAGCATCCAATGCACAGCCTAATAAATAAGTAAAATATCAAGACTAGTTGCCAGATAATATTGAGAGAAGAAAAGGATAAATACAATTAAGGGACTCTAATTACCTGCAAGCAGCGAACATATCTTTTAGAGAGACCATGCTCATTTAAGCTGTGGTGGTCTAGATTTTTCGCTAATTGCCGTGATGCAGACACAAACCTTTAAAAACCGAAATGCCCTTGCATTAATTAGAATAAAACAGGAAGATAGCTCTTAGAAAATGAAATATATTTTTTTGTGATTTATAGTGCCAAAAGAAACAGTAAGAAGCAAATGTTACTAGCGATGAATGCTAGGTTTACTAACATGTTGCAAATGGCTTGTGCATCATTGTTCGATACCCCAGCAGGCCCACTTTCATTGGCAGCAGCTTGATACTTCTGGGCAACTTGCAGCATATGATTAACCTGAAAAACAGAAGCATGTACATAAGAATATATAAAGGTGCCAAAACTAAAGCCTATCACACTTGGCCACAGATTCAGTATTATAATTTGGTAAACTAGTTGAATACTGACCGTTTGTACTTACTACGTAGAAAATAAACTGACTGGTAGAAACATTGAAAAAAGAACATAACTTCCAAATATGCAAAACAGGAAAAGCATGACGGTCCAAGAACTCTACCTGTGGTGTTAGAAACCTGCGAGTGATATACTCGTCATGTCGTCGTGAACAGAACTCCCAAGACATAATCTGCATAGGCAATCAGTACATAAGAATGATTCTTATTTGGACCTCATTTCTGAAGTCCAAATGCTAACAAATGATCCCAATAAAAGTAACCCAAAAGGTGCTATGGCATGGGCAAACTACTACATCTAGGAACATACCTTTAGTTCTGGAGTGAATATTATTCTCAGTTGCCCCTCGTGTGTAACATGTAGATGATCATAGATGCTCTTCTGAACAACTTTAGTATGCTCCAGGAGAAGTAATCCATTGGGCAACCGGAATTCATTGGGCATGTCCAGGAATAGATATTCATCTATAACACCTTGGTCAAATCGAATCTGACAGAGTCTAGGAAGTATTTCATAGGTAGCCTCTGTAAGACGGGTAACAGATGAAAGGGAAGAAAACTGAGTAAGCTCGAAGAAATAAATTTTTGATATTAAGTTACACAAAATTAACTCACATCTGTACTAATAAAAGTACAAGTTAGGCTGAGATACTTCCAACTGAAAGGTCCATGAATCTTCAATTCATCTACAAATGTCGATGCAATGGCTAGTGGCAAAAGTTACTCTCACCCTGATCACTGCTATTAACTGCCTCCAGATTACTCCCCAATTTTTAGCCTAATATCCTTCTTTTTGCCTTTGAGATGTTTATGGCACAAATAAGTTTAGGTAACTTATACTTCACATGTAAGTACAGATTCTACAAAATATATGATTTGAAAAGTACATTTCACGCGTGTGGTTGCTAGTGTATGAGCATAACTTGTTGAAAGCTACGATGGACGGATACGGGGCAGAGATGGCATGTCCGCGATACCGTATCTGATATGGATACGTCTCCGATACCATATTCCTACGGTTTTTGACGTATCTGTAAATTAATGAACTAAAACTATTTGGTGATAATTCGGATACCTATTCCGAATTTCCGATATGTTCTGGACACAGATTCGATACAGCCCAGCCTAGATGAAAAACACTACTCCCTTCGTAATCCTCCCTCTTGGGGCAGCGCTGCTAGATCTGCATCCCGCGACTCAAACACTTCTCTGCCTCACCGGCAGGAGCCAGGAAGCAGCAGTAAGGCTCTACTGTGGAGCAATGTTACTACTTCAGAGAAATCAGGGGGTGGGGCCAATACCAAATGCCGCTGTATCAATGTATCTGCGTACATTTATTTTCTGATTTAGAAAGCTATTAAAAAGTATCCGTGTATCCACGCTTTTTAAAAAATACCGTATTTCTGTGTCCATATTGGCCCGGTACGGATACACGTATCTGTATCGGTGCCGCGGAGGTTGAAAGAGCAAAACAGAAAGAGCGCGAAAAAGAAACGTCAAGGTGTTCATCCAAAAATAGGAGGAGCAAAGCGCATGATAATGCGTGCTGTAGAAGAAATGCAATGCCAAGACCGCATACTACAGTACTACCATCTTTCCAAGAGATTATTCTTCAGTCATGACTGTGTGACCTGTGATTCCTTATGATAAGGTGTCATGTGCTGCTCAAGAATGTTATAATGTGTTTGGGTAACACATCTTATAAGTTTTGATGCTCAATTGCTTTTGCAAAAAGTACAATAATATTGTATTTGGCTAATAAATGAATTACATAATAATCATACAAGAGATCAGCATTCATCCTGCAGAATAATCATTCATCAGCATCCATTGATAGACACAAATCAACTTACCATGTCCTTTCCCTGCATGTGTATTGCAAATATCACAACGCCATGTATCCTGTGACAAGGAAAAATAGGACCGTGTGACTATGTTTTCATAGATCTTATATGTCTTGCTACAATAACAAATATTTCTTCCAGAAGCCTCACACATAAATTGTGTTCATCACTGTCATCAAAGACACTTGATAATTAAATAGAGTGTTCAATAATCCTAGCAGACCTTTAAGAAGATGTTAATTGATTTTATTTTGAGCATCCAAACTGAAAGTGATGTTGGACTAGTGAACTTAAGACTATCCAACCGAAATTTCAGGTATGAATTGTTAACTAACCTGAGATGTCTGAATAGCAACTGGAGAATTCCCTCTTTTTTCATATGATGACACACACCATCTTTCTCTTGCTCGTGGTGCAAAATATTCATCAATAAGCTTCCTCCAGTAAGTTATGGGGTTATCCTACAGGATAATATGTGAGCAAATTACTAAATTGATCTTCTAACAGCACCTAATGTATCTTGTATTCAATGTATAATAATGAAGAGAGTAAGAGACTCACCTCTGGCCGGTGCCGCTTATGGAACAAATACTGCATTAACCTTCGAGAACAAAGCCCGCTCTCGACAGGAGTCCTAACAGGTCCAGCTAGCTGCATGCCAGGCTGTGCTAGCGGCAGCCTCAACTGCGGCTGCCGAGGTATGCCAACTTGTGATTGCTGGATTTGAGGAAATTGTTGTGACAACTGCTGCTGCTGTAGATGCTGAATATGTGCCAGTTTCTGCTGACGGATCAAAGCTTGAAGCTGTGGGTTATGTTGGCCCTGGAGATGGATAGAACTTTGACCTTGGAGCACCTGCTGAATCAAGTGTTGTTGCAGGATATCATCTTGCCTAATATCAACCCTTGGCTTCTTCTGAGCATGGAATGCAGCGCCAGCCTCAGTCCCAGGTTGGGATGTTGCAGTAGATGATCTGCGCTTCTGCATCTGATCTTGGGGTGGACTTTGCTGCATGATGGACCCATCGATGACTGAGGAGCCAGATATGTTATTGGATGAAAATGACATCGGGGAGGCAGGGAGGCGCATGAATGAATCAGCATTCATGCTCGTACTGTGCTGAAACTGGGCACCTCCAGAGAGTGATGAATTGCCATCGGTCACCAAAGAGCTAACACCGATACTTGGCCCAGAGGAATTTGCAGAACTTACTGGAATGCTACCATTCATGTCCCTGGCAACAAATCCAAGATTGGAGCGTGGGGCCCCAGACATGGAGGTCACCAATGTTGCAGCCTCGCAGGATCTTGCTTATTGGCTAAGAGAGCATCACTAGAATCTACTGAGGGTGGGTCTTCAAATCTTTTAGCTGCAAAATGCAAAGTGTGATTCAATCAATGTGACTTCGAAGAGATATAAGCAAAACAAGGAAACTGGCATCATAAAATTTCTCACGCAAATCAGCCAATGAACAAACAGCTCAACACGTCCTGATTTTAACGCTTATAAGTCGCAGCATTTGCTTTCTCAGGACATTATACATCAAAATCAAACTAGCCGTCACGAAAACGCAAGTGATGGTCATGTCTATTAGGTGAAACACATTCAACTTGAACTTCAAAAAGGAATACCAACTATCCAGCCTATTGTCAAGCAATGCCGAAAAGAGCTTAAATACACAGAAAGCAGCAGTGCAGGAGAAAGATTTGAAAAATACAAACTTTTTTTAGTTTGAGCTACAGACCGCCCCACAGATACAGTAACCACCGCAATGCGCAAAACAAAAGAACAAGAAACTAGCTTTGAACTGGTAAACAAGCATCTACTCGACCATACGGTCCGGTTCACCACAGCGAAATGCGCTCTACTTCCTACTGATCTCGACAAAAGGTGTGTAGCATACGAAATTGTCTATGCAAGCTTGCAAGACATTGCAAGTCGAACCACCTCATAGGCCTGCGACTGCTGAACCCTAGCGTCTTCAACAGTTACTAGGAATCTGAATCACAGATAAAGAACCGTGAAAGGTTGCTGTGACCAAGGCATTACACTCCCCGTGGCATACTACTAACTTGGTACGAGAGATTTTGTGAAACATACCGTGGCGCAACCGGCGTAAAAGAGCTAAATTTCTGTAAAGAAGAGGGGGAGGGGAAAACGAGCATGAGCTGGGATTGGAATAAACTAAGGCAGATCCTCGGGCACCTAAAGTCGTAGAAAAATACTCTCCTGGCACCGCGTAAGCTACTACGAGTGAATGGCGAACAATCTCGTCCCCGGCGGTACCACCATCCACGTCCCGCAGACCAGAAACGCGAGCCAGCAGATATTCCCCAAATCTTTTCTCCCCGGGCCGCGGACAAAACCCTAGCGGGCTCAGCGCAGTCGAAATCCGCCCGGCAGAAAAAATAATAGTAACGAAAGATTCACGAGCACGGAGGAGAAGCGGGTTTCCGGCGGGCTCTGCATTGCGGAGAACGGGGACCCCCCTCTCCCCGGCGGGGATAAAGAATCCCCCGCCGCCCGCCGACGCGAGCCCGAGCACGGACGAATCCCCGCGGAGGGAGGGCCGGAAGGGACGCGGGCGGAGAGGCAGGTTAGAGGTAGCCGGCAGCAAATCATCGGCGAGGGAAAAATCTCACCTTGGCTGGCGGCGAGCTTCCGCGGACTGAATCGCTCCTCCGCTGCTTCAGTCCCTCTGCTGGCTGCTTCTTCCTCTCTAGCGTGCGCTTTTGTGTGCCGGCCCGCGGCCCGGCCCGCTTTGACCGGCCTTGACTGGACGTTGGGGCCCGCTGCCGACGCGCTCCTGGCCGTCGGATCGGGATCCAACGGGTGTGGACGGCCGGGCCGGGTGGTGGGGTCGGCGGCTGCTTCGGGACAGGGTCGGCTCCTGGCTACGCGCACGGCGCGGGTGTACACGGCGTGACTTGCTGGTGGATGTCGGGTCCCGTGTCAGTGAAAATCTGATGGCTGCGTTGGAGTGCCAGGCCTCCTATCTTTTCTTTCCCTTGGCTGATGAATCTCCAAGTGTACGGGCATCTCAAGCAGCACAACACATATTGGACTTCCGTCTGCATCGAGCGTGAATATAAAAATTGGTCACATGTTCGTATGTGTCTGCACCTTCCTCGGCGGCAAAGACGTATTTATTTACCGTATAAACTCTGTCAATTAGGGAGGAGAGGGAAAAAAGAGGCCTTTTGTTGATTTGCCACGAGGCCGTTTGCTCTTCAATTTCTTTCTAATTTAGCCTGTATTTTTCCTAACGCAGTATAGTGATTTGCTCTTCCATTTTTTCCCTATTTAGCCTCTACTTCTCCTAACATAATCTCGTGGTTCCATTCTTTCCTATCTAGCCTCTATGTTTCCTAACATAATCTAGCGATTTGCTCTTCTTTCTTTCCTATTTAGCCTCTATTTTTCCTAACATAATCTGGCCATTTGCTATTCCATTCGTTCTGTTCAAATGCTTTCAAACTAGGACCCTCCTGTTGTATAAGTTGAATTTTGGAGTTATTACTTTGCTCCCCAGAAAGGAAAATGATGTTGATATGTTACAAACGTATCTATAACTTTTGATGCTTCATTCTTGTTTTACACCGTGTTATATGTTTTGTTTACATTTCGTGGCGCTTTTATGTATTTTCTGCAACTAACCTATTGACGAAACGAAAACCGAAGTTTCTATTTTACCGTAACGAAGACGGAGTCCAGAGGAGAGACGGAGCCGAGCCAGGAGGTGGCCACACCACCCCTAGGTGCGGCCCAGCCCCTACCGAGCCTAGGCATGGTGTGTGCCCCTCAGGCGCCCACCGACCTCACCCTTCCACCTATAAATACATTTGATCGAGAAAAACCTAAATACACGAGCCTCCATCCACGAAAAGTGTTGTCGCGACCGCCATCGTCGACCCTAGCTCGGGAGGGTTCTGAAGCTCTTTCCGGCACCCTGCCGGAGAGGGAGATCATCACCGGAGGCCTCTACATCACCATGCCCGCCTCTGAAGTGATGCGTGAGTATTTCATCCCTGGACTACGGGTCCATAGTAGTAACTAGATGGTTGTCTTCTCCAATTTATGTTTCATGTTTAGATCGTGTGAGCTGCCTATCATCATCAAGATCATCTTTATGTAATGCTACATGTTGTGTTTGTTGGGATCCAACGAATATTGAATACTATGGTTGAGATTGATTATATACTTGTCATATGTTATTTGTGATCTTGCATGCTCTCCGTTGCTAGTAGATGCGCTGGCCAAGTCGATGCTTGTGACTCCAAGAGGGGGTATTGATACGTCCAAAACGTATCCACTTTCCCGAACACTTTTGCTATTGTTTTGCCTCTAATTTGTGTACTTTGGATGCAACTAACACGGACTAACGCTGTTTTTGTGCAGAAATCCAACTTTCAGGAAAAACCTCGGGATTTTGACAGAAGGCCCTATTTTCCCAGAAAACTCACGGAGCCAGAAGGGCAAGTCAGGTGGAGGCCCAGGAGGGGGGCGCGCGGCCCTAGCGTGTGGCCCCCTCGGCAGGCCTCCGACGCCCTCCTTCGGACTACTTATCGCCCTCGACCTAAAAACGCACGGGGAGAAGTCGAAGTCGCCAGAAACCCTCCAGAACGCCGCCACATCGCGAAACTCCGTCTCGGGAGCCGAAGTCTCCGTTCGGCACTCCGCCGGGAGGGGAATTGGAGGAGATCATCGCCGCCATCACCACCGACGCCTCTCCATCGACCAGCCATGTTTCCCCCATCCATGTGCGAGTAATTCCCCCGCTGTAGGCTGAAGGGGATGGTAGGGATTGGATGAGATTGGTCATGTAATACTGTAAGATTGTTAGGGCATAGTGCCTAGTGTCCGTAATTGGTACTTTGATGATATTGTTGCAACTTGTTATGCTTAATGCTTGTCACTAGGACCCGAGTGCCATGATCTCAGATCTGAACATGTTATTGTTTCATCATGATATTCATTGTTTATGGTCTTACATGCAAGTTGTATACACATGTCGCTGTCCGGAACCAATGGCCCCGAAGTGACAGAAATCGGGACAACCGGAGGGATGGTAGTGATGTGAGGATCACATGTGTTCACTGGAGTGTTAATGCTTTGCTCCGGTACTCTATTAAAAGGAGTACCTTAATATCCAAGTAGATTCCCTTGAGGCCCGCTGCCACCGGCTGGTAGGACAAAAGATGTTGTGCAAGTTTCTTATTGCGAGCACGTACGACTATAATTGGAACACATGCCTATTGATTGCTTTGTACTTAGACACCGTTTTATTATTATCTGCAAATGCCCTGCTTGATTGTTACATGAGTTTCTCTCATCCATGCAACGCCCGTTATCCGTCCCCATGCCTACAGTATTTTAATCCTGCTGTTTACTATAATCACTACTGCTGTCTCTGTTACTCTGCTGTCGTTATTTCACTACTGCTATCGCTATAAAGTCATTACTATCGATAAACTCTTGCGAGCAAGTCTGTTTCCAGGTGCAGCTGAATTGACAACTCCGTTGTTAAGGCTTTCAAGTATTCTTTGTCTCCCCTTGTGTCGAATCAATAAATTGGGTTTTACTACCCGCGAAGACTGTTGCGATCCCCTATACTTGTGGGTTATCAGGTATTTATGCTCGATAGTAGGTTCATGCCTCTAGTTTTACGGGGAGTGACAATAACTTCTAAGATTGTCGATGTGTTGTTGTACTAGGGAGAAAACAACAATGTTTTATTCGAGGGCAATTCTATTGTTTACTTTACACACATTGCTTAATGCGATAATCTGTTATCTGCAACTTAATACTGGAAGGGGTTTGGATGATAACTAGAAGGTGGATTATTAGTCATACACGCCATTGGATTACGGTCTATGTATTATGTTGTAATGCCCAAACGAATCTCATAGTAATCATCTTGTCATGTATGGTCGATATTCTGTCAGTTACCCGGTTGTAATTTGTTCACCCAACATGTTATTTATCTTTATGGAGAGACACCTCTAGTGAACAGTGGACCCGGTCCTTTCCTTTACACTGATAAATTCAACCACTGCAATTTTGTTTTGTTTACTTTTCGCAAGCACTGTTCTCTTTAATTACTGCAAACATCTTCTCCCACTCGATACGTCTAATCCTTTGTGTTTAGAAAACCGGTGAGATTGACAACCTCACTGTATGTTGGGGCAAAGTATTTTTGTTGTGTTGTGTGCAGGTTCCATGTTGTTGTTGACACCAGTAGTGCGCTCTACCGCTAGTCAGCTAGAAACACATTCAGAAGTCACGCTTTTCTCCTACTGGTCGATTAAACCTTGGTTTCTTACTGAGGGAAAACTTGTCGTTGTGTTCATCACACCTTCCTCTTGGGGTTCCCCAACCTGATGAGGCCTAAGGCCTAGCAGGTGCCCAAATCTCACGAATTGACTCGAAATCAAAGAGTGAGAAGAGGTGGAGATGAAGATGAAGAACGCGAAGAACACGAAGAACAAACACACGCATGCCAACCCAATAAAACCGAATTTCACTCCCGTGGCTCGATAAACCACACTGATAGAATCACACGGGGAGAGACCGCGAGGTAGAATCCCGGTGTGATAGATTGGTGAGGGAGATGAATAAAGCTGTGTGAGAGAGAGAGAGAGTGGATCACACTAGAATCTCAAACAACATCATCCAAATCTCACAAGAGGTAGCCTTGATGAAACACAGGAGATCATCCCATAGGTTTGTGAGCCAAGCTCTAAAGATAATTCAAGTATATGTCTAACCCTAATTCGTGGCTGGAGGAGCCCTATATATAGTCCAGATCCAAAACAGGGGTAACTTAGTCATTTGCGAAATAAACACAGCCACAGGATGAAAATGGACGGTTCTGATGAAGTTGACTTTGGTGGGGCCGACAGTGCCGGGGTGTTCAGGGCGGCAGTGCCGGCCCTTGCTGTTCTGGGCGTCGGGGGCTTCAGGCGGCAGTGTCGAGGTGACATAGGCATCCCCAATGGGCATGCCGAAGATGGTACCCAGGGTTTACTGAAGGCCCACGACCCGAAGATTATGAAGCCCGGAAGTCCAGTCAGGAGATAGTTTGGAAAGATAGAATTGTATTAGGAATACTGACTTGTAACTATTACGGGACGAACTCAAATAGTCTCCCGGACTTTGTAAACTTGTACAACACGAAACCCTCGACTCTGCCTCCTATATAAGGGGGAGTCGAGGGACAAAGAAAGTATCGATTCTATTGTCAACAGAACCCTAGTTTCATAATAGTCGAGTACTTTTCCGGCTGAACCCTCGAGATCTACTTGCCCTTTACTTCCCTAAAAACCCTAGTCTACAATCTGTAGGCATTGACAAGTCGATACCTTGTCAATTGGCGCCGTCTATGGGAATTGAAGGCGACAAGGATCTGATCTCGATGGCACGCTCAAAATCGTCAACGTCTTCGGTAGCAAGCAACACAATGGACAGAGGTAAACAGATCGAAACTGATCTCGTTGATTCTGTTCCTCACCCGCTGATACGTCTTCAACGTATCTATAATTTCTTATGTTCCATGCTAGTTTTATGACAATACCTACATGTTTTGCTCATACTTTATATCATTTTATGCATTTTCCGGGACTAACCTATTAACAAGATGCCGAAGCGCCGGTTCTCGTTTTCTACGTTGTTTTTGGTTTCAGAAATTCTACACCGAAAATATTCTCGGAATTGGACCCCACGAAGACAGAAGTCAATATTTTGCCGAGGCGGACCCAGAGAGCCAGAGAAGGGCCAGAGGGGGGCCAAGGCCCCCCCACACCATAGGGGGGCGTGGCCCACCCCTCTGCCGCGCCACCAGGTGGGGAGGGCACCCTGGGGCCCCTCCGAGGCCGTCCTTCCGTCTATATATTCTCCCGGAAGTAAAAACCCTAAAGGCACCGGTCTTCCTCCACGAAAAGTTACGTAGCCGCCGCCATCGCGAAGACAAATTTCGGGGGACAGAAGTCTCTGTTCCGGCACGCCGCCGGGACGGGGAAGTGCCCCCGGAATCCATCTTCATCGACTCCATCACCATCTTCATCGTCGTTGTTGTCTCCCATGATGAGGAGGGAGTAGTTCTCCCCTGAGGCTGAGGGTTCTACCGGTAGCTATGTGGTTCATCTCTCTCTCCCATGGTGTGATCTTTATGTGATCATGAGCTTTGTAATCTAGTTGAATATGTAGATGTTACTCTTGTCTATTATGCACTCTAGAGGTTACTTTAATATGAACTCCGGAGTCACTCTCCACGGTGTGATGGTGACAAGTGTGCGCATTGTGTGTGATTCCTTTATGACGTTGTGGAGCTTGTTTACTCCGGCTTGAGGTGTGCTTTTGCAGCCCTACACAATGAATGGTGTTTGTTATCCAACAAGAGAGTGTTTGAGAGTAGAATTTATTTATTCAATTATGTGATCATTGTTGAGAGTGTCCACTAGTGAAAGTATGATCCCTAGGCCTTGTTTCTAAGCATTGAAACACCGTTTCCAACAAGTTCTGCTACATGTTCGCTTGCTGCCATTTTCCTTCATCTCTCCTCTCTAAGAAATGTTCGCTACATGTTCGTTTGCGGCGCGGCGAGTAGAGAGAGAGGAGAGTCGAAGGGATCACGGCTTTGTTGGAAGGCCATGAGTCGATGCTCGCGGTGTATGTCTTCTCTACGACCCTTGAGACCTTGAAAGGCAGCAGCTTGCTCTATTTCTTGTACCAACATAGAAATTTTACATAGCAGCTCACCTCTGCATTAAGATGTGTGTTTAGGGAGAATTGTTAGCTTTGAGTTGCCAGTGAATATATATATGAGTTGCTTTTACATGTTCTACATCACATCAGGTTCGAGACACTAATTAAATGTATCAGGAAAGAAACTTGAGGTCAGTGACATGAATTATACTACCTACTACTGCATTTTTGAAAATAATTCTACTACCTACTGCATTTTTGAAGCATATATGAAATATCCGTGTAACACGTAGTATTTACACTTCAGTTTCTACTGAAAACAAGGTTAGGGCTAAATTTGTTTTGCAAAAGAAAAGATTCTCGTGCACCAGGTGTGTATTCCTAGTATTCCTGGAAATTTATCTTTCCATCTAAACCAAGGTATTCCTGGGAAGTCTAGCACAGAGTCCGGCCGGGCGGCCGTCGATCACGGACTGAACACGAAAACCTAGATCAGTATCTCCTATCTGGCCGTCGTCTTAGATCTACGCGTGCCCGATCTGAATGCCGCACCATCAAGCAAAGCTCGCAACAGCCATGGCAGCCCAAGTCAATGAGGAAGAGAACGAGAAGAAGAAGAAGATGACGGTCTTGGTCACCCTCCCTAGGCCTTATAAGAGATTTTCATGCATGGTTAATACTAAGGTGAACCCCGGTTCACCTTAGTATTAACCATGCATGAAAATCTCTCACCTTAGTATTAACCATGCATGAAAATCTCTTATAAGGCCTTACTCGAGTTCCAAAAGGGAATATACAAACAATTGGGCACAAAGGAATGACAAAGACAACGCTACTTAAGTTTGGCACTCGGTTTTAGGAAGGCCAAATTCTTTAACACAGTGCAAGATTTCTCGCGGAAGGGAGTGTGTAGAATGGACATATGCTGTAAAAGAAAGTGCAGTATCTATAGGTATGATCCATGAACAGGCATGAGTTTTACTGGTTTGCTAAAGTAACTGTTGTAAGAGTATCTCTAGCAGAGCCCATATATCTCCGAACCGAAAACACCGAGTTCGGTCTCCCGAACTATTGAGTTTAGATCGTTTTTGTCACGGCGCCGATCAGAAATCGAACTCGTGAACTGAAAGAGCGAAAATCAAACGTCGCAGGAAAATCAAACTAGCGATCTTGCGAAATTGAACCCATTTTGCTTCGATCAAGCTTCATTCGTCAATAATTTACATTAAACTAACCAAAATACGGGGCATATCGAGCTACATTCGATAATTTGAGACCTAAACTAATAGATTAGGCCCCGGATTGTCACCTGGGCGCTTCCCGTCGGCGGCGGAGGGTTTTTCCTCACCGGCGACTCCTACGTGACGATGAGCGCCGCCACCTTGAACGCCGCCACCTCCGCCGAGCTCCCGCAGGCTACAGGCGGCCCGTCTGCGTCATCGTCGTCGTTGCCACGCGGGGGTAGCACCGGCAGCGGCGGGCTACGAGCCAGCGGGGGGGGGGGCGCCTCGGCTTCTCCTTCTTCGCGCGCCCGCCTCGCGCGGTCTGCCTCCAACCGTACACCCGGCGGACGCGGTGGTTCCTTCCCGCCGCAGATTCGACCCCCTCCCCTACCTACGCGTCTTAAGCGCCCCATTGCGGACGAAGGGGTGGTGGCGAAAGCGGCAGAGCGGCGTCAGAGGCGGCGGAATGGCTCGCCGGAGAGGAGGTAGGTGGCGGCGGAGGGAGTGAAAGCGGCGGAGGGGAGTAGGGTTTGGAAACCGAACTCCCCTCCGCGGCCCCTTTTAATACGGGGCGGCCGCTGAGTTTCTCGGGCCCCCGAACTCGTTTTACGGGCCATGCCGCGAGTTCGGGCTCGTTCTGGCCCACTCTCGGCCTAAACCCGTATAGTCGCCGAAATTTTTCGGTTTCAGCTGGTTTTACAGTGTTAGAGTTGCTCTAAGCATATATATAGCTAGGGGCCCTACTTTATCTTCCTAGTCCAAGGCTGCCCCTAGCTTTGGCTCTCCCGGTGCCAAGGGAGGAGCCCCTACATTCGACAGTAGGACTTAAAAACCGGAATAAAACATTCAACACTAGGACTTAAGGACCCTTAAATTTCAGTTTTGGAAAAATTACAGCCTGTGCTGAAATCATTGAAATTCAGTGAATTTCACCAATTTCGGTTTTCTTTTCGGCCAAAGGAGCAAATGTTTCTGCCAAAAAATATTTAAAAAATAGTAAAATATTTTGAATATTTTTTTGTTCCGTGTGTATTACTGAAATGACTGAAAATATTTTGACCAAAAGGTAATTATTTCGGTGCCCACCAAAACCACTGAAATTCAGTGCATTTCGTTGAAATCTCAGTGAAAGTGAAGTCCATGCGATCAACATCCTAATTCCTTTGTTTGCTCCAAAACCATCCTGATTCCTTTGCGCCAGGTCAGAGGCCTTCATCATCAACTTGTTCTCTCTTGTACAGCGTTGCTGCATCTGCATCGTCATACAGCGTTACCCAGTATGTAATAAAAGAAGACATTGTGAAAGTGATCACGTCAGGTGATTTCACCACGTATTCATCAAAGGTTATTTTGTTGTGAACCGTCCAAATTGACAAGCAAACAGGAGCCAACAAAGTGTACAAATTTATTCATCCCCAAGTAAAAATTCTACTGCCTACTGCATTTTTGAAACATATAGAAAATATCCCTGTAACATGTACTATTACACGTTATTTTCTACTGCGTACTGATGAAAACAAGATTAGGGGTAAATTTGTATCGCAAAAGAAAAGATTAGGGGTATATCTTCCTTTATTTCCCATGTACTAGTTTTAATGGCACTATAACATTAATAACTACTTTAGGCGCCAGGTCGCGCTTTTGTTGGAGATGGTGGAATTTATCTTGTACTCTTAAAACCCCGTAATAATCAATTGCAAATGCGAATTGGCTGCATATATTGCATGCATTCCTGAAAACTATGTCCATGATTCTCGTGCATCAAGTGTATTGCTAGTATTACTGGAAATTTATGTTTCCATTAAACCAAAGTATTCCTGTCTACTTACTGATATTTGTTACGGATCAGAGTGAGTACTAGATTTAGAGCCATGGCTTGGCGAGTGTTCCTAAATTTTCACAATTGTAATTGATTTGGTAACCATGCATGAAATTTATTACGAGGCCTTTGTGGTTTTAAAAAAGAATCATAGAAACAACTGAGCACAAGGGAGTGTCAAAAACGACATTCACATAAGTTTGACATCTTCACATAACTCAAGATGGTAGGAAGGCCTAATTCCTAAGGGAGCGTAGAATGGACATATGCTGTAAAAGAAAGTGCAGTATCTGTAATAAATAGAACAGACATGAGCTTAACAGGTTTGCTAAAGGACCCATGTCCCAAAACATCACTCCCCTTACAACTTTTATAAGCAATAAAAGCCGTAATTAGAACATCGTGTGCATTGACTTTCATGACATACATCCATGGGCTCCGCTTCCTCTTCCCACTCCAAGGCCGCCCCTAGCTTCGGCGCTCGCGGTGCCAATGGAGGAGTGAACTGGTCTGTCCTCCTCTGAAGGCAGGTCGCGCGCCATAGCGCTAGATGAGCATCTGCCGATGACCGCAGCGGTTCTTCCACCACAACCATCGACCATACATCCATGCACCACGACCCTACATCTGTTGCCCTTGAGAAGAGCTACAAGGAGCAGCAGGAGGCCCAGCGCTTCAACCATCTCGCCCCAGCACCAAGCGTATCTTGTGTAGTTCTTGTAACTGAACAACGGGAGCTATGGGAGCATATCTTGTATAGTCCATGTAACTGAACTTTGGGTTCTTAGTGTGAGCTTTCCGGCTAAGGTCGATGTTATTTGGTGGATATTAGCTATCAGGTGACACCACACAACATACCATTGGTACCACACCTCGAAATATTGTAGCTGCCGCAGCCACATATACAATAGTGTACTATCCATTTAACATACCATCATGCAACCTTCCCCAAAATTAACAATGTCATCCAAGCAAGTAAATGACAGCGTAACTACTCTCTTGCCATTCCTCCACCGACACCAACCATATTCTCTTTCCCGCTTTCTACAAAAATCTGGCAAAATCCCTTCCTTCGCCATAACCGCCATGTTGTTCCACTACCTTAACTTAATATATCTAGCTAGATAGAAAATGGACGGATAGATAGATGGTACATGTAATAAAAGGGAAAGGTTAATCTTCCTGTCTCCCGACACAAACCATGGCAAGGCAGTGCCACATATGTATATATATCACTGTTCGACGCCTATCCTCAACTCAACCCGTGAAACCCCTCAGGAAGCCAAACCGGCTTGAGCTCGAAACAGGTTTCGTGAGGGCCGCTGGACTTGGAGGACGAGGAACGTCATTCCGCACCACCCCCGATGAGGACGACGATCCTTCCTTCATAGAAGTCGCTCGGTTGATCACAGGAGCCTGCATAGTAGACAGGAAAACATAGCTTCAGTTGATCAGTTTTGGAAACGCTGTTTTTGGATTTAACCAACCATGCTCTATACTGTGAATAGTGTAATCTACAATATTGTAATAGATACTTGTAGTAAAAAAAATACATGATCAGCTAGGCAAAAAATGGAAAGGAGCAAAGTTTTCACAACAAACTAACACAGCTACAAAGTTCGTGTTTCTTCAAGATACAGCCCATAAAGGCATAAAACCTGTATTATGGTGGTGGCATGCTTTTGGTTACAGAATTTACCATATTGTGTTTAGCATGGAGAATCAAACTGATAGATGGCACACCAAAATTAGGTTCAACATTTAACGCTACAGATTACAATATATAGGGAAGCGGAAAGTAGATCTAAATAAAGACGACTATTATTTATTTTCATTGTGTATAATCATCATTAGGAAGATCGCACCCTCTTCCTCAAGTGGAAAAGTACTAACAAACAGACCATGACAAGACCCAACCAAACAAAACGCAAAGAGGTACTCATGTCTTACCCTTTTAGGTATCGATGTAGTTCCAGCTAGCATGCTCAACCCTGATGCTGACATGGCCGTAGATGGACGCACAACCTACAGAGACATGTATTAGATGGGATATGCCAGGTCAAACGTGTTGCAGAAAACATTTGAGCTAAAACTGACCTTAGCAGTATCTACTCTAGGTGATTGAGCTACAGGAGATTCCGGTTCCGAACCTGATGGCAAGGAAACAGTCTGTAGAAACACAAAAAGGTCAGACAGCGAGGATTCAAACTATATTAATACTGGAAGAAGGTGGATGATGTTACCCTACTAAGTCCTTCTGAAGATTCGATAGCAGGGCGAGGAGTTGATGCTGCGATCTGGAAAATACGTGATCAGGATTAGGAGAGAATACAACTTTCACTAACATGCCACATGCCATAGACAAATCATGACAGTGCTGAGATTAAAAAGAGGACATAGAAGGGAATAAGATATGAGATATATTGTGTGGACTTGCCTTAAGAGTATCTGCTTTCGGACTCCGATCTAATCTTTTAGTGAACTCACATAGCTCATGTATTCCTCGCGTCGTGTGATCCTAAGACATTTCAATCAAAGCCGAAGGGATTAGCAACACAAAACTTTCTGTAGCAAAACAAACTGTCGAGCTAGAAATTTCGACTTACTTGAGTATATGCAAGGCGTCCAAGCTTTGTCTCCTGCAAGAAAAAAAGGAAGCGATTCAGATTGTACCCTAGTACTACAAGTCCTAATCCCTGCTCAAAGGGAAAGAGACTATTCTGAACACAAAGACATATATATGTACTGTGCAGGCCTGCAAGGTACCTACCAGAGTGCGAACTACAAGATGAACTGATTGTATTTCCTCCTGAAAGGCGCTCAGATCTCCATGGATGACAGTCACCTATGAAATAGAAATCAATTTTTTTATCAGTCTCCCTTAAACTAAATCCTGGAAACAAGAACTGCATGACCAAGTCGCAAACCTCTTTTCCTGTGGCTTCAATAATCTCATGGCACTCATCTAAATTACAATCGACTCTGTCGATCCTTCCAGACAAATGTTTCTTTGAAGCCTGATATCAGACGAATGAAGAAAAATATGGTTATTGTTCAAACAAATAAGAGTCAGCAAACGATGAAGCTAGCATATATAACACAAATGCTCTAAATATATGGAGACCTATCTATGGCAGGTCTTCTATTTGTGTGCATTTTTCCTCTTCTGATTGCATACAGACACTAGGTAGAATTATACAATCTTTCTATGCACAAAACACATAATGCTTATGATCATCAACATAAATGGACCATCAACATTGTAAGAGAAATGTTTAGCCATTTAATATATAAAAAACTATGTGCAAACTGAAGACCTTTAGCAATTTTCAGCTTAACAACCTCTAAAGTGTTGTATTCCCAACTTTAATGACCCAGTACTAATACAGATTGGCATAGTGTAAGTCGTAATTCATCAAGATGTCAATGACAAGGATGATTGATTATATAGGTGAATCTTATAATGCAAATTTTACTATAATACAATGTGTAATACACATCAAATAGCAAAGCAGCTAGCGTGCAACACAAATATTCTAAATACATGGAGACCTATCTAGTCCTTGGCTTCTGTATGTGTGCATTTTCATCTTCTGATTACATACATGTACTAAGTAGATTTATACGAATTACTATGTACAGAACACGCGGAAATGAACTACTAGATGCTGTGAAGCAAGAAAAATGGACCATAAACATTGTAAGGAAAATGTTTAGCCATTTTTAACTGAGACGGGGTGTATTCCCAGCTTTAGATGTCACAGTTCTGATACAGATTGATATAGTGTAAGTCCGAAACTTGATCAAGATGTCACAGGCTGGGATGACCGATTACTTCGATGATGCAATTTTACTACAATACAGCATGCAATGCGCATCAGATAGCAATATGGCATCTTTGCAACCTGCATCTGAAAACGTGACTGCAATATTCCAGTGAATATACGACGAAGAAACTTACATGGACACTTTCTGAAACCTGGTCCAGCTGCTTGCCAACCACGTTGCAGGCATCAGCTAACCCGCGCTTGGTGACGAACATTAAATCAGCAATCTTCCATCCCTGCGAATCATCAAGTTAGCTTCAACACAAGCGCCAATTGTGAACTTCAGAACAGGAACAGGATCACCGGCTTGCAGCCTAGGACCCACCTGCACTAACAACCTAAAATGACGAGGAAATAGAACTAGCAGCTCGTAGGGTAGTGTAAGATAGCTCATTTTATCGACCTTACACCGATTTACCGAGTTAACAGGGGAGTAAATGTTTACCTTCCATCTTATGTATAAATAGCCGAGGGCTCCCAGAGCGATAGCAGTCAAACCGTAAGCACCAGCGCCTGCACGAGAAGACTCTGCTTCAGCCGGCACGCAAAAAGGAACCAACAGGAATTTAGCAAGCCCAGGCTTGTTCTGGTAACAACCAACTCAATCCCTAGCAAGTTAAACCGACTAATAGCAGAAACAAAGTATATTCGTTTTCTTCGATGTTTGGGTTCACAGTACAAGGGCAGAGGCAAAAGAGCACAGGCCACCCACACGGCGGAGATGGTGCATGGCTGGTGCTTAGGCGTCTGGTTACGGATACTATGATCTGTGGAAGCGGGGCAACTAACCTGGCCTGCCGTTGATGATGATGTGCGGCATCTCCTTCTGATCGCTTAGCACGCGGAGCTGCTCCCTGAGATAGTTGACCTGAAAGTAAACAGGGTCGATCGATGGTAAGCATGCGCGCTTGTTGCAGGCATAAGAGGCCGGTGGAACAAAAGAGGATGGTCGGTAGTACCTGGGATAGGAGCTGGTCAGTGTGCGGGGAGGAGGCGGCGGAGGAGCCTTCCTTCTTGTCCTGCTTGGTCATGAACTGGGGAAGGAAGGGGAGGGGATTAGTCAGATGGTGAGTGGGTAGAACAGGGAACACAGGGAGGGGGTGGGTGTTGTGCGTACCTTGAAGGAGACGGAGAGCACGTCCCTGAGGTCCGGCAGCTTGCCGGCGTCGCCGCCGGTGACTAGGGTTCCGACGATCCCTGCGCGCGAGCAAGAAGCAAAAAACTTAGCTACAAGGAAGGCGGGGGAGCGAGCTGAATCAGCCGCGGCCAGCTCGCGGGATGCTGCTGGAGGTGGGGATTCGGGAAGCTGAATCGAGGGCAGCTCGGGAGGAATCGGGAGCGAGAGGGGGTGGGGAGGGTAGAAACCTGAGCCGATGACGATGGCGATCTTGCCGAGCACCATGGTGGCGGGGGGACGGGGTCGCCGGCCGGCTGGCTGGCGGCGAGGCTGGCCACGGCGGCGGATTATTAGCTAGGGTTGGGTTGGGATGCTCCACTCCGCCCGCGGCCGCCCTTTTTTTAATTATTTTTTCTTTCTTCGTCGAGGGGAAGAAGAAGAGGACCGAGATGCTGCGGGAGATTCTTCAAAGTCAGACTCGCTCGCACGCTCGCGTGTGGATTGTTGGACCGAGCGGATGGGCCTAAATCGAATTTGGTTCACAAACAGATTACTGATCTTTAACCAACATTTTTTTTCTCAACAATATTCCGTCAGATTAAAAAAACAATGAGGATGTTCCAGGTACCCAGCAGCACCTTCGAAAAGGGATACAGCGACAGCGACGCTGCTGCCCAGGCTGGTTCTAGTGGGGATTCAAAATTTGGTGGAGTTCTCGATAAAACTCTAGTACCAAACAAGGTCTTAGTGACCCATCGCCCGCGGGGAGCGACACGGGCGGGCCGAAATGTTTCATTGTCTTAGCTTGAGTAACTCAAACATGTAAACATCGGTCAAGTATCATGAATTGATGATCCATATGAGAATATGGGACTGCACCAACAAGTTCAAAGTTTGCGATCCAACATGTCTGAAATATCCAATAGGCCATCAATGAGAGATTATGTCATTACCCTAGAAATGTACGATGCTGAGCTAGGATGTGCCTACCACTATACTTAGGACGTGTTTGGTAGCCCGGAGCTACTTACAAATTCTCCTCCCAACCGAGATTTTGAGGGAATAAAGTGTTTGTTAGGGTCGGCTCTTCCCATTTGCGAGAAACGCCCCGAGCCGTCACCCCCCCCCCCCCACCAGCGTCTCCCCTCTCTTCCCGTGGCCGCCACGAAGCATTATATTCTTTTTTGATTGTGGAATATCAAGATTTTTCACTACAACTTGATTTATTTTACTGTTGATATCCATGCGCTACCCCGATTGATATTCATGCGCTACTTCTTATGGTTGATACTCACGTGCCAGTATACAAAGCTAGCTCATACCTCATACTAGATGTTATTGAAAAAAATAGCCGCATACCGGGCTGCAGCTCGTCCGCCCGGCAGAGTGGCCTTCTACCAGATGCACACGTCAATGTTCGGCAGCAAGAGATTGATCAGCAGTGGGGGCTGCCACGCAAATGTTTCAGATCAAGGGAGTAGTCAGGACCGGTTACCACCTGAACTTATATGATGAATGTGAAAGTTTACTAAAGCTTGCTGTGAACGAACCAAGGATCGTTTGTTCTGTTTTATTGCAATCTTGGTCCATGATATTGCTGCTAAAAATGATGAAAACACATGGCCCATCGCATATTCACATTACTCTGTTTATATATAGGTTCTGAAAATTCACGATGAAACATATATCATATATGAAGATAAAAGGATACAGATTTGTGTATGGAAGAATTGGTAGCAAAACACAAGAATTTACAGGTCATGCAAAAGTCAAAGAATTATTTGATGCAACATAGCATATGGCACAAGTTGAAGTTGCCGAAACAAAATCGAGGCACAACGCTAGAAATAATACTTGGAGAAGCAGAAATCCCCCAGATTGGGTATCTTAAAGCAGACTTGCGACACTAGAAATTAAGCTAGAGTACGACGAGTTTTTTCTTCCGATAATATGTAAACACCGCCGACCACATTGATGTGATGCGACAAATCCAGCGATAACTGCAGCGGCCATCCCTTCACCTGGAGAAACAAACTCATTGTCAACTCCGAAACATATATACAGAGATCTCTATAACAGATATCATATGACTGGCTGTAGCTCCCAGGAATGCGATGACAACCGAATAAATCTATCAATGATGTGACTGCTGTTTGCAGTAAAAAAAACAGGGTACTAAGATATTCCTTTCAACTTATCGATTATGAAACAGCCTAACTAAGGGAGAAATCCTACGCGTGAGGTTGTTCCAACATCAACACCATATAACACATTTGGATAATATGTGAATCACCGTCATTTTACTTGTTTGTCTGTGTCATTCACATGTGTGAATCCCCATTGTCCGACTAAAGTTGTTTGAGGGTGCATGTCCCTCTCTGGCGGCCAGATAGTTTCCCCCAAAACAGAAAAGAATCAAACATGAGAAACCTCACAAACTATATTCAGAAGGTCTTCTTACCTTAAGAACCATTTCAGCACATTAGCACATCAAACCAGGCAGTCATCCTATGGATCGTACACTTCATGACCTTCGCGAATGGCTGTGCCAAGAAGCATAAGTCATCAGGCAATTCACAGATTTGAGGAAAAGACAAACAGATGCGAGAAGCAACATTGAGTCAGTTACGCAAATGAGCTGACAAATAAAACTTGAGCCAAACAATTATAATTATAGATGATTTATAGCTCACCTTTGTTACTAGAAATGGAAAACAAAACTACATTAAAATGCAAGCCATATTCCTGAAAGTATTATACAGTAGTTAGCTAGCTCACAGTGACGAATTTACCTGATAAGAAATAAGGGCCTCTAGAATTTTCTCATATAAACAATCCCTCTTCATGCCAGGCAGACAAAATTAAAACATGACCAAGCTAATAAACTCTAGCAACAAAACACCTTGGGCATTCGGTTTAAAATACACGGAGCCTAATTCAAGACAAGAAAAGCAAATAGATGACTGAGCCCGGTTTCAGTATACAGCAGGTCATTCATACGCCTTACATGAGGTAGTATTTCCCCTGAGGGTGAGGTTGTGATTGTTATCCGCTGCTTCGTAATGGTTCATATCCACCATAGGACTGGTCATTATCCAGCCATTTAATGGTGGTGATCTGTTTTAAAAAAATTGGGAAAGAAATAGATCCAAGCATAACCATTTGGGACCATTTGCCAACTGTATAAAAATCACAAAAAAAAATTTATTCCTGATGACTTCAACTTGTGTCATATGCTATTTTCACCTGATAATTCTTGGAACTTGTTGCGCCTTATACTTGTACTTCGAAGAAACACTTGAGAGACTGACTGTTCCAAGCCGACTTGGCGGTGGTGTCATTATCGATGTAGGGTCTATCATATTCACCCACGGCTTATTGAATCATATATAAGGCGGTGGCATTGAGTTGGCAATCAACCACTTTCTTACGAGTCAAATTGAGGGGATTGTTGTGTTATACTCTTCTTCAACAATTCTCCATAATCAGGCATTCTAGATTTCAGAGTTGCAGGAGATAATACATGTAAATTTTTGTCCATGTCTACTGATAAGTGATTCTGGGATTTAATTAAGAAAACTTTACAAGTCTTTTAAAGTTACAACATTATGTATTAGAATTGGCAAACACATCACTATACATGTAGCAATCATCTTGTAGTAAATACTTTTAGGAGGGAGAAAAATTAGGTTTACGAGTAGATACATCACTACAGGAATGGTGACAGATGCCGACGGCCAGAGTGTACGCCGACGGCTTTTTATCGGGGCCGTCGGCGTACGGCCTCGCCGGGGCAGCTCACGAACCCGACCGTCGGCGTACAAACACCGTCGGCGTAGAGGAGGCTACGCCGAGGGCAGCCGTCGGCGTCACCTTGGCCCTCGGCGTAGCACCGGCATCGCCTCGGCCCGGCCCAGCGCCGTCGACGCCGCTCACGGCGTCGGTCGGACGCCGACGGCCACCCTCGGCATAGGGCATGGACACCCTATGCCGACGGCCACCCTCGGCATATAGTATTTTTTTATTTTTTTTATTTTTTTCCCTCTCTCATATTACTTTATAATATGTTTCTATTATTTATTTACTAGTATGAATTATGTAAAAAATGGTTCTATTTTTAAGAATTCGTAGATGGCATATGTAGGTCCCATGCATGGGTGACGCTCTTCGCAGACGGGTCAACCGGAGCCACTAGGCCCAACATTTGCTATCGATGTACATATGGGTAGATCCGCGGGGTCCCCGCCCTACGGTTTCCCGAACCCTAACCCTAACGCGTAACCCTAACTCTAACCCTAACCGTAACCCTAACTCTAGCCCTAACCCTAACCCTAGGGTTTCCACATACATTGCTAACTCTAACCCTA
>NC_061508.1:54597223-54610964 GCF_022539505.1 Lolium rigidum
TGCTAAAACAGCGTTAGTCCGTGTTAGTTGTATCCAAAATACACAAATTAGAGGCAAAACAATAGCAAAAGTGTTCGGGAAAGTAGATACGTTTTGGATGTATCACGCCGCGACCATCGACGACAAGTTTCGGGGGACAGAATCTCTGTTCCGGCACGCCGCCGGGACGGGGAATTGCCCCCGGAGTCATCTCCATCTCCATCGACACCACCGCCATCTTCATCGCCGCTGCTGACTTCCATGATGAGGAGGGAGTAGTTCTCCCCCGAGGCTGAGGGCTCTACCGGCAGCTATGTGGTTCATCTCTCTCTCCCATGGTGTGATCTTTATGTGATCACGAGCTTTGTAATCTAGTTGAATATGTAGATGTTACTCTTGTCTATTATGCACTCTAGAGGTTACTTTAATATGAACTCCGGAGTCACTCTCCACGGTTTGATGGTGACAGTGTGCGCATCGTCTGTTATTCCTTTATGACGTTGTGGAGCTTGTTTACTCTGGCTTGAGGTGTGCTTCTGCATCTCTACACAATGAATGGTGTTTGTTATCCAACAAGAGAGTGTTTAAGAGTAGCATTTATTGATTCAATTATGTGATCATTGTTGAGAGTGTCCACTAGTGAAAGTATGATCCCTAGGCCTTGTTTCTAAGCATTGAAACACCGTTTCCAACAAGTTCTGCTACATGTTTGCTTGCTGCCATTTTTATTTCAGATTGCAATTACTACTTATAATCATCCATATTACTTGTATTTCACTATCTCTTCGCCGAACTAGTGCATCTATACATCTGACAAGTATATTAGGTGTGTTGGGGACACAAGAGACTTCTTGTATCTTAATTGCAGGGTTGCTTGAGAGGGATATCTTTGACCTCTACCTCCCTGAGTTCGATAAACCTTGGATGATTCACTTAAGGGAAACTTGGTGCTGTTCTACAAACCTCTTCTCTTGGAGGCCCAACACTGTCTACAGGAATAGAAGCGTGCATAGACATCAAGCTATTTTCTGGCGCCGTTGCCGGGGAGGTAAGGTAAAAGGTATTCACATCCTCCGACTACTAAGCTATTTCCTAGCACTATTGCCGGTGTGTGAGTGCTCGAAGTTATTTCCTTTAGATTCTGCAATTGCATCTTTTGGTTTCTTGTTTTTATTTTTCACTAGTTAGGCATAATGGAAAACAACAACAAATTTAGTGAGCTTTTTAATCTTTTTCCTGAGATAAGACATGAATTGTTTGATGCGAAAATTAAAAAACCTATGGAACCTTATTTGCATGCTAGTAGCAATGTTATTAGTATGAACGCAATTACTGCTAATGCCATGGAAAAGTCTAAGCTTGGGGAAGCTAGTTTTTATGATCTTTTTAGCTTCCCAGCTTTAGGGGAGAAAATTTGCTCTGATAATACTTTATCTCCCATATGCGATAACTCTAATGATGCTTGTGATATTTTAAATCCACCTACTGGAAGTATTCCTTTCAAGATACCTACAAAAATTGTTAAACTTGCTATGAACAATTGCTATTTTGGAGATGGGACTGTCCGTCCTAGTGATCATTTAGTCTTTATACATGAATTATGCGAGTTGTTCGAGGGTGCAGGTATTTCAAAGGACCAAGTTAGGAGGAAGCTATTCTCTATATCTCTGAAGGGCAGAGCTGCGGAATGGTATAGGATGCTGAAGAATGGTCGATCTATTGGTTGGGAGGAAATTGTACCTCTCTTTTATTCTAAATTTTATCCTCCTCATGAAGTGCATGTTGATAGGAATTACATTTATAACTTTTATCCTCGCGATGGAGAGAGTATTTCCCAAGCATGGGGGAGATTGAAGTCACTAATGCTCAAATGTCCCATTCATGAGCTCCACCGTAATGTTATTATTAATAATTTTTATGCAAGGCTTTCAGGACACCACAAGGACTGTCTAGATGCCTGTTTGGAGGGATTTTTCACAAGCAAGGAGGTTGAAGCTAAGTGGAATCTTCTCGAAGAAATTCAAAGGAATACTGAGAATTGGGATAATGACAAAGGTAAAAAATCAGGTATAAACTACGAGTATGATTGCATTAAGTCTTTCGCTCAAACTGCTGATTTTCAAGAGCTTAGTGCTAAATATGGTCTTGATCCTCAAATTATGGTCGATTGCTATAGAGCCTTTGCTTTTCATATTAATGTTCCTAAAGAAAATTGGTACATGTATCATGAACCTTTTAAAGACATCAGTATGAAGGATGAAACTGTTATTAATGATCGCAATGAACATGCTCAAACTTGTGAAAATGCTATTTCCTATAAGCATGTTAATTTTTGTGGAGTTCATAGACCTTGTGAAAAGAATAAAATTGAAGAAGAATATTGTATCTATCACAGGAATGAAAAAACTAGAAAGTGGTCTAGGGCTCTAGATGATCTTGGTGAAAAAGTTTGTGCCCTCTATCCTTTTATTTGTGAACTTTGCCATAAAGTGGAGCATTTTAATTTTCAATGCTCATCCAATGATAATTCGAACCTCATGAGTGCTGCAAATTTGTATTGTGATGATGAAATCACTCCTAATCAACATGAGGAACTTACATTATTTTTGGAGTGTGAAGAGTTATTGAGAAAAACTTCTTTGGTGGATATGAGTGCTCTTGATATTAATAGTGTCCTGCATGGGTGTCTTTCTTATTGCACTGATAATTGCCACACAAATACTTACATACAAAATATTATAGAAGATGACACTTTGCCAAAATATGATGGGACCGCTGTGTGTTTTGAACTTATTAATGAAAAGGAGGAATCCTCCCAAGTTTCTTCTATTGTTTCTGGAAATAAATCAGGTTATATGGAGAAGCTTCCTTTCAAGCCTCTTCCTCCTAAAGGAGGGAACGAGGAGAAGGAGACGAAGAGGAGGAGGAGGAAGAAGAAGAAGAAGAAGAAGAGGGGGAATAAAAAGAAAGAGGTAACGGCATATCCCCGCGTGTATGAGATAACGATAGGTAACCGTAAGTATGTTGCTCCTAATGATTATTGTGATAATGAATCTGGGTACAATTATCTTCATATGCCCTTTACCTATATTAGTGATCATGATTTGGAAGAGCACACTACTTTTGATACTGAAAATCTCTTTGGTACCGATTATAAAAGTAATGATGTTAGAACTATCCATGTTCCCTCAAATGATGATATTGAAAGCTTTAAGCTTGGGGATGTTGAGCTTGAAGATCCTATATTTGAGACCTTTACTTTTAGTGAAAATGATGATATTATATCTTCGGGCTTAGATAATCGTTATAGAGATGGCTATGACACAGGTTATAATTATCCTTATGAAACTTGTCATAGTTATGATGGGATTGCCAAAAAACCATCCCCTTAGTATGCAACTTGTTTACCATGTTCAAATTCTTGATAATGATCCTGCTCCAATTACTATTAATGAGAAGAGTTTTTCTTATGCCAAAAATAATGATACTTTTATGCATATGAACCATGATAAGAATGTTTTAAGTGATGGTTATATTGTGGATTTCATCAATGATGCTACTGCAAGTTATTATGAGAGAGGGAAACATGGTTATATGCATCTTAATAATATTAAGTTTCCCCTCTTTATGTTGAGAATCATGAAGTTGCGCTTGTGTTGCATTTCTATGCTTGTTGCTTTGTGCTTTCAGTACTTGTACCATTACAAGATTATTTTTCATAGGAAGAGGGTTAGACTTAAAAGTGTTTCATACTTGCTTTTTGATGATCTCTTTGCTTCAACTCTTATTTCTTGTGTCAGCATCTTTTAAAAATCATTGCGCCTAGCTGAAAGGCGTTAAAGAAAAGCGCTTATGGGAGACAACCCATTATTTTGTTTCTGCAATTTTTGTTTTATATTTGAGTCAAGGTGGTTGTTACTACTGTAGCACTACCTTTGTATCTTTATTTTCTTGCATTGTTGTGCCAAGTAAAGTTTTTGATAGAAAGTTGATACTAGATTTGGATTTCTGCGCAGAAACATATTTCTTAGTTGTCACGAATTTGCGTTTTTCTATTTGTAGAAGAATCTAAAAATGCTGAAAAAAATCATGAGTAATCCTCAGATATGTACGCAACTTTCATTCAGTTGGAGCTTTTCCATCTGAGCAAGTTAAGTGCCTCGAAAAATTCGTCTTTACGGACTGTTCTGTTTTGACAGATTCTGCCTTTTATTTCGCATTGCCTCTTTTACTGTGTTTGAGTGGATTTATTTGCTCCATTAAATTTCAGTAGCCTTGGGTAATGTCCATAAGTGTTGGGAATGATTGTGTCCTTGCTGAACATGTGAATTTTTGATTATGCACTAACCCTCTAATGAGATTGCTTTGAGTTTGGTGTGAAGGAAGTTTTCAAGGATCAAGAGAGGAGGATGATATAATATGATCAAGAAGAGTGAAAAGTCTAAGCTTGGGGATGCCCCCATGGTTCATCCCTGCATATTTCAAGAAGACTCAAGCGTCTAAGCTTGGGGATGCCCAAGGCATCCCCTTCTTCATCAAAACTTATCAGGTCACCTCTAGTGAAACTATATTTTAATTCAGTCACGTCTTATGTGCTTTACTTGGGGCGCCTGTGTGCTTTTATTTTTGTTTATGTTTGAATAAAATAGGATCCTAACATGCTTGTGTTGGAGAGAGACACGCTCCGGTTTATCATTTGAACACTTGTATTCTTAGTTTTTCATGTTCATGGCGAAAGCTGAAAGCCGCAACACTTATACTTGTTGTTATTTGGTTGGAAACAGAAAATGCTTCATGTGGTAATTGGTATATTGTCTTGAATAATTTGATACTTGGCAATTGTTTTGAGCTCTCAAGTAGATCATGTTTAAGCTCTTGCATCATGTAGTTTAAATCTATTAATGGAGAACTACCGTAGAGCTTGTTGAAATTTGGTTTGCATGGTTGGTCTCTCTAAGGTCTAGATAGTTTCCGGTAAAAGTGTTTGAGCAACAAGGAAGACAGTGTAGAGTCTTATAATGCTTGCAATATGTTCTTGTGTAAGTTTTGCTATACCGGTTTATACTTGTGTTTGCTTCAAACAACCTTGCTAGCCAAATCCTTGTACTGAGAGGGAATGCTTCTCGTGCATCCAACCTATGCCATTTGTGTCCACCATAACTACCTACTATGTGGTATTTTTCTGCCATTCCAAAGTAAATTGCTTGCGTGCTACCTTTAAAAATTCATTCCTTGTTTTTTTGCAATACATAGCTCATGGGAAAGTAGCCTAAAAAACTATTGTGGTAAGGAATATATCGCTTATGTATCTTAGTTCTTATAAGTTGCTTGTTGAGCGGTAACCATGTTGTCTGGGGACGTCATCAACCTGTCACACCTTTGTTGAATATCATGTGAGTTGCTATGCATGTTCGTCTTGTCTGAAGTAAGGGAGATTTACCATGAGTTTAAATGGTTTGAGTATGCATGTTGTTAGAGAAGAACATTGGGCCGCCAACCAAAGCCATGTATCATGGTGGAAGTTTCAGCTTGGACAGTAATCCTCGAATCTCTTATGAGAATATTATCTGTTGTTGAATGCTTAAAGCATAAAAGAGGAGTCCATCATCTGTTTTCTATGTTGTCCCGGTATGGATGTCCTTAAGTTGAGATCTATCAAAATCAAGAAATCAAATGCGATTTATCTCCTTGGACCTTTGTACAGGTGGCATAGAGGTACCCCTTTGTGACACTTGGTTGAAACGTATGTAATGCGATGATAATCCATGGAAATCCGAGCTAATTAGGACAAGGTGCGGGCACTATTAGTATTCGATGCATGAGGCTTGCAACTTGTAGGAAGTTTTATGCATAACCCATATGAATTATTACTATCGTTGACACAATTGTTTCCATGTTTTCAAAATAAAAAGCTCTAGCACATGAGTAATCTCTCGCTTCCTCTGCGAAGGGCCTTTCTTTTACTTTATGTTGAGTCAGTTTACCTACTTCTTTCTATCTTAGAAGCAAACACTTGTGTCAACTGTGTGCGTTGATTCTTACATGCTTACTTATTGCACTTATTATATTACTTTGTGTTGACAATTATCCATGAGATATACATGTTGAAAGTTGAAAGCAACTGCTGAAACTTAAATCTTCCTTTTTGTTGTTTCAAAACCTCATATTAAGAATCTATTGCTTTATGAGTTAACTCTTATGCAAGACTTTTTGATGCTTGTCTTGAAAGTACTATTCATGAAAAGTTTTTGCTATATGATTCAGTTGTTTAGTCATTATCTTTTTGTTAGCAAACTATAGACCATTGCTTTGGATCACTTCATTCACTTCATATGCTTTACAATAGTGTTGATCAAGGTCATGTTGGTAGCATGTCACTTCAGAAATTATTCTTTTTATCGTTTACCTACTCGAGGGCGAGTAGGAACTAAGCTTGGGGATGATTGATACGTCTCCAACGTATCTATAATTTCTGATGTTCCATGCTCATATTATACCAATTGCTACATGTTTTATATACACTTTATATCATTTTTATGCATTTTCCGGGACTAACCTATTAACAAGATGCCGAAGTGTCAGTTCCTGTTTTCTGCTGTTTTTGGTTCCAGAAAATTACTTCTGCGAATTTTTTTTTCTCGGAATTGCGCGAAACAAAAGGCCACATCCTAAGGAGAGACGAAGGGGGGCCACGAGCTGGCCACACCATAGGGGGGCGCGGCCCCACCTCCTGCCGCGCCGCCAGGTGGGGTGGGCCCCTCGGGACTCCACCGACGCCGCCCCTTCGCCTATATATTGCCCTAGACGCGAAAACCCTAAGGCATCCAGTGATATTCCACGAAGAGTTCCGCAGCGCCGCCGCCACCGACGACAAGTTTCGGGGGACAGAATCTCTGTTCCAGCACGCCGCCGGGACGGGGAATTGCCCCCGGAGTCATCTCCATCGACACCACCGCCATCTTCATCGCCGCTGCAGACTTCCATGATGAGGAGGGAGTAGTTCTCCCCCGAGGCTGAGGGCTCTACCGGTAGCTATGTGGTTCATCTCTCTCTCCCATGGTGTGATCTTTATGTGATCATGAGCTTTGTAATCTAGTTGAATATGTAGATGTTACTCTTGTCTATTATGCACTCTAGAGGTTACTTTAATATGAACTTCGGAGTCACCCTCCACGGTGTGATGGTGACAGTGTGCGCATCGTGTGTGATTCCTTTATGACGTTATGGAGCTTGTTTACTCCGGTTTGAGGTGTGCTTTTGCAGCCCTACACAATGAATGGTGTTTGTTATCCAACAAGAGAGTGTTTAAGAATAGCATTTATTGATTCAATTATGTGATCATTGTTGAGAGTGTCCACTAGTGAAATTATGATCCCTAGGCCTTGTTTCTAAGCATTGAAACACCGTTTCCAACAAGTTCTGCTACATGTTCGCTTGCTGCCATTTTTATTTCAGATTGCAATTACTACTTATAATCATCCATATTACTTGTATTTCACTATCTCTTCGCCGAACTAGTGCACCTATACATCTGACAAGTGTATTAGGTGTGTTGGGGACACAAGAGACATCTTGTATCTTAATTGCAGGGTTGCTTTAGAGGGATATCTTTGACCTCTACCTCCCTGAGTTCGATAAACGTTGGGTGATTCACTTAAGGGAAACTTGCTGCTGTTCTACAAACCACTGCTCTTGGAGGCCCAACACTGTCTACAGGAATAGAAGCGTGGATAGACATCAATCACCCGCTTCTTCCCTTGATCAATCCAAATGACCTACCTGCAGATCATTGAATCGAGGCAAAGAGACAAGGATACAAGATTGCAAACTCATATTGAATCCTTACACATATTATAAGATTTGATGCACATAAACAATGTGAGGATGTACCCCAACCTGCAACCCGTGAGGACTACTCACACATAATATCAAGATCAATAACAAAGATATAAATCATTGTGGCAAATACTTGGATTGAAATCACAATATTCTTACAATTGTCGCCAATTCTCAAGGAGATCTCTATTACAATGCTGATGGCAATGGCTATTGAGGAGATTGGAGATGGAATGGATGAACTATGGTGGTGGATCTCCTTCGGTGTGGTGCAGATACACCTGATGGATGGCGGCTCTATTTGGCGACGAATGACTCTCTTTTTGGTACCGAGTCCTTCACAGAACTTATAGGGTTTGACCTCAGGAAGGCTGTGGTGCATGGTACGGGCAGGGCTTTCCCGTACCCATGCCCGTTAAAGTTCCTGGAACTGCCTCTTCGAGCCTAGTGAAGTTTGTTGCACTCTGGACGCGATTTTCTTCAGTAATTGCACGTCCATTTTTCATTATAACATGATTTCCTGCACACCATTCAAAGATAGAAGAGATTGCACATATTTGCATTAATTAGTCATTAGTAGCAAGTTGAGAGGTAAATTTAGTCAATTTTCTTACTTATCTAAGGGTTTAAATGCGAGCAAAAGTGACGTATTTCACAACCATCAAAATACGTCCAGATTTTAAAAGTAAAATCTGAAAACTATTCAGATTTATAAAATGTTCACATTTCGAAAAAGTTCAGATTTGAAAAAATGTTCATAAAATGTCAAGGTTTTAAATACATCTAGCTTTTGAATATAAATTTGAAAACTTTTCACATTTGAAAAATGTTACATATTTTAAAAGTTCAGATTGCAAAAAAATGTTCAAAATTAAAAAATATTCATATTTTTTGAAGTTCAAAATTTCAAATTATTTAGTTTTGTTGAAAAAAAAATGTTCAAAATTTTAAAACAATTCAAAATTTGAAAAAAATATGAAACAGAAAGAGAAAGGCAAAAGAAAAAAGGTAAAAACCCGGAAAACCAGGGAAACCATGGGGAACAAAATAACCAGGAAAAACCAGACTGGAAGGATCTAGAATGTTCCCAAAACCGAAAAAACCGAACCTGTCAAGATTCTAGTGGGCCGGCCCGTTTAAGGAATATAGTTATCGAAGGGGTACACCTAGCCAGGTAGACCGTTCGCCTGAAGCTTAGGATAGGGATTGCCCCTGTCGATCCTATTCTCGATCCGCTTCATCTCCACCTTCCTGCGACCCATCTTTCTTGTTCCTCGTCCCCTCTCTTATGTTGCTTTAGAGTTTAGAGCATCTCCAATAGTGGCGCAAAACGGCGCATTATTGAGTTTTCACTGAATTTTAGCGCGCGCGAACGCTCCCGCGCTCCTCCACCGGACGCGCCAAACCGGCGCGGGATAGGAATATTTTCCCTCGCACGCTATCGCGCTATCCCACTCGCCAAAGTTGCCTCGCCGCTTCGGGCATGCGCTATAAAACTCAAATTTATTGATTCGACACAAGGGGAGCCAAAGAATATTTATAAGATTTAACAGATGAGTTGTCAATTCACCTGCACCTGGGAATAGAATTGCTCGCAACAGTTTATCAGTAGTAATAGTTTTATAGCAGTGGTAGTAGTGAAGTTACAACAGTAATGAAACGAAAACAGCAGTAGCGATGATTGAAGTAGATAACATGATTAAAATACTGTAGGCACATGGATGGATGAACTGACGCTGCATGAATGAGAGAGTCCATATAGTAGCAAGACATAGGCATTGCATGTAATAATGATAACTTAGTATAAGATAACCATAGGCGTGTGTTCCTATTTTGTCGTGCGTGCTCGCAATAAGAAAATTGCACGACATCTTTTGTCCTACCAGCCTGTTGCAGAGGGGCCTCTAGGGAATCTACTGGTAATTAAGGTACTCCTTTTAATAGAGTACCAGAGCAAAGCATTAACACTCCGTGAACACACTAAATCCTCACATCATAGCCATCTCCTCCGGTTATCCCAATTTCTATCACTTTGGGGCCTCGGGTTCCGGACAACAATATATGTATACAACTTGCAGATATGATCAAAAACAATAAGTATCGTCATGAATGAATAACATGTTCAGATCTCAGATCATGGCACTCGGGCCCAAAGTGACAAGCATTACGCATAGCAAGTCGCAACAGTGTCAAAAAATACTAACAATGGATACTAGGCACTATGCCAATAACAATCTTATAGCTATTACATGACCAATCTCATCCAATCCTTACCATCCCCTACAGCCTACAACGGGGAATTACTCACACATGGATGGGGGAGTCATGGATGGTTGATGGAGAGGCATCGGTGACGGCGATAGCGATGATCTCCTCCAAATCCCCATCTCGGCAGGGTGCCAGAACGGAGTTTCTGGTCCCCGGATTGGGGTTTCTGGTGGCGGCGGAGCAGCGGAACTCTTTCTGGAAAAACGTCGAACCCCCCTCGGTTTTCAGGTCATGGGCTTCTTATAGTGCGAAGGAGAGGTCGAGGGGGTGGCCGAGGCGGCCAGACCACCCCTAGGCGTGGCCAAGGCCTGGCCCGCGCCTAGGGTAGGTGTGGGCCCCTCGTAGCCCTCCTCCGTCTCATATTCTGGCTCTGTAAGTCTTTGGGTAAAATATGAGTTTTGCGATATTTTCCGGGAATTTTCCTGAAAGTTGGATTTCTGCACAAAAACGAGACACCAGAGCAATTCTGCTGAAAACTGCATTAGTCCATGTTAGTTGTATTCAAAACACACAAGATAGAGGGAAAACAACAACATAAGTGTTGGGGAAAGTAGATACATTTTGGACGTATCACTTGCCATCCCGGAGCGCTTCGAGGAGCTGATGCGCCAGTGGAGGCGCAGTTCCCTAGCGACGTTGTCGTCACAGAGGCATTCTTCACCGACCTCAGGGTGCAGCGAAGGGTGGACCGGCTACATGATCAAATTCTTAGGCAATTCATAATAAGAAGTATGCAACTAAGGATACTCACTAGTTATGCAAGCTTATGAAAAGATACCAACACAATAATAAGCAACATGAAACATAAGCATCTGCAGGATTGCAATGTTCATAATATGATATGATAAAGTGTTATCTCGCTTTCCCCATTTGTGGAGCAAAACATAAATGCTGGGGCACCTCTGAAGTTCAAGAGAAGACTAGAAGTAAAAATATCAAAAGATTTAAGCATCACAGTTATACCACAATTAATCTTATTCTAGGACAAACACATTAAAGTAAGAATGATAGCTATGCTTTCGAGAAAGTGCTCGAAGAACGGATGGTGACTCAACATAAGAGTAAAAGATTGGCCCTGCGCAGAGGGAAGTAAGATTGCTCATGTGCTAGAGCTTTTCATTTCAAATGCAATAGGAGTGTTGAAAATATATATTTTGAGAGGTATGCATGTCTATGTCAACGACTGGCATTAAATGATTTATCATCCCTTCATATAGTGACCTCAAGAGCGGCTCCCATGTAGTTCTCCAATGCACACCATTATTTAGGATCTCTTCAGTACATAATGTGCGGAGCAGTGTTTGTTTATTTTATATTTTGTTTGGGATGGGCACGTACCCAACGCCTTGCTCTTTTTGCAATATTATGGACCAGCACATTACGCATGCTAGTCATGGTATGAAGTCATGAAAGGACAATAAAGCACTTAATACTTCCTCATGAGCTAAAACAAAGCACAAAACATGTTGTAATTTTGAAGGTTTAAAGGTAGTACACAAGCAATTCACTTTAGAGTGGCAATAAAATACCACATATAGGTATGTATGGTGGACACAATCGGCACTTTGGTTTTTAGTGGTTGGATGCACGAGTAGAGCTCATACTCTGTATAAGTGAAGGCTAGCAATAGACAGGGAAGCTACAATCAAGAAAACAGTAGTTGTCATAATCATGCATGCGACAGATAAAATTAATGGAAGCATAAAAGTAATACAAGAACTCTTAGGCAAGATAAAGCATCGAGGCTTAAATGACTTTTGTTTTTTCTTATGCATGCATGAGCATGTTCCAAGTCGATTCAAACGAAGCATTAAGAGGAGGATACCACAATGGCATACCGTTATATGAATGGAGCAATGCAAGCAGACATCTATATGACATGTTGTGTACTATTAGTAAATTGGAAATAATCATGAGAGAGGATAAAATACTGAGCATCATTAAGTACCATACACCTTACACAAACAAACTAAGCATGTCCACATAAATGAGTATATGTACAAAAATGAAAACAAATACAGTTCATACCAGCCTCTCACCACAACTCGAATTGTCGTGACCGTCCTTATTGCTCTTCATTTGTGTGACTTGAATAATATGAAATGATAACCAAACTCTAATGAAGTCACGGAAGACCTTTGAACCCTGCAGAAACTTTAGACAACCAAAGAAGAACAACAAATATTTTTGGGTTTTCGATTTTCAATCAACACACAAAGCAAAATATTTTTGGATTTTCGAATAGCAAACCATAAAGGGAAATTGAAGCAAACTAAAGAAGCAAATGAAGAGAAACAATATAACTATTTTAGGTCTTTTTGTATTTTAAAAAGTACTAACAAAAGCAAGAACAACAAAAAGAAAGAAAACTAACATAAACACGCAAATGCAACAAATGGCAGAAATCTGCCAACCTAGAACAAAGAGGAAAGGACCGATTTTTTAGAAAATATTCTGTAGCTCAGTTCGAAAAGTGCTCAACTAACGAAAGTTAGAAAACAACCTGGGGCAAATGCTTAAAAATTGGCAGCTAAAAATTCTATTCTAGCTATTTATACGAATTTTTATGGTAACAACACTATCTATTTTTAGACAGCAACTTCCCAAATTCTTACCTCCTTCCTATTAGAGGCTATCCTTGGTGTAAAACCTAAATAAATATGATAAAGTGAGGTTATTAAAGTAGTAAAAACTTCCAAGATTCAACAAAATATAAATTACAGAAATAAACTAACAAGAACAAAAAGAAAGCAAAATATGGATATACAAAGTTCCGACAGAATATGATATGTAGATGAGCGAGATGTCGGTATACCCCCCGCCCCCAAGATGAGGCTTTTGTCCTAAGTGGAGATCAACCCCAAGGTGAGTAGTGGCTCTAGGATGGTGGTTCGTCCCTAGCATGATCACCCCAGCCCTCGTGAGGAAGATGAAGCTGAAGGCTCATAGTCATAGTCAGGTTGCTGATATGGGAACCCATCAGTGTTGGAGGGTTGGACGAAGTTATCTTCGGCCTCTCCTCCATCGTCATGTACATTTCGCCCCTGCTCCTCTATGTATGTGTCAAGCTTTTGTTCTGTGAGTGACCATCTTTCCCTGGCATCAAGGTTAAGCAAAAGGGACGCATGAAATTGACTAGACGGTCGGTCTTAGTTACCCACCGAGATGATGATTTTTTCTTGAAAAAGGTAATTTCATAAGGTAGGTAGCCAATGTTAGCTTGGAAAGAAACAAATTGGTGTTGCATCATTGAATTAAGATCAAGTCTCTCTAATGGAAATTGAAAGCCCGAAGCATGTGAAACTAGACCGTGAAAGGCTAATAAACGAGAGGCAATGAGGCCTCCACGAACTCCCCCTTTCTCACGGTTAGTAGTAAGACGGGAGGCTATCAAAGCACCCAAATTATATTCTCTATCTTGTCTTAGGGCAGCAGCTAGGAAGGCTAAATCATGAGAGGATAATTTACTTGATGGGATTCGTAGCATAGAAAACAAAAAATTTCCTACCGCAAGAATGAATAACAAGCCAAGATCCAATCTAGAAGATGGTAGCAACGAGAAGATCATGAGACTAACCGTTGAAGATTTACAAAGCCTACGAGATTAGATCTCGTTGTGGATGTAGTCGATCACTTGCCGCTTGCAAAAGCGCGTAGA
>NC_061508.1:54611064-54697959 GCF_022539505.1 Lolium rigidum
CCTCCAAACGCCGCACTCTTGCAAATACGTGCTACAGATTCTAGTGGAGACAGGGCCTCAGCCCCGCATCGTAAGGGCCTTTGGTCCCGGTTGGCCAACATCGACTAATTAGGCGCGAAGCCTTTAGTCACGGTCCAGTTACCAGTCGGGATAAATGGCCCTCTACGTGGCCGCGATACAGGGCTGGAGAACCTTTAGTCCCTTTAGTCCCGGTCCCTAATCCCAACCGCGACTAGATATTATTTTCAATAATTATGTTTTCCATTTTTTTAATTTCGTTTTCCTAATTTCTTTTTTATTTTTTCTCTTTTCTCTTTTCTTTTTGTTTGACTTATTACTCTCTCACTTGGACCATTTTTAATACTAATTACACTTAATTTGTAGTTAACTTGTAGACTTGGTTATCACTTCTCGGTGGGTCACCCATTCGCACACTACTCCACCCTTAGCACTCTTAACTCCTTGGTTCTTTCCTGTTGCGCTCCCGCGAATGTGATTGTACCTTGTTGTAAATACTACCATATCAATCCTATTAACTCTTATACCATTATGTCACATTTCTGTATTTTTTGAAACCAAAAACAATCTGTAAATTGGAATTGGACAAATAATATATGATTTATTACTAGAAAAATGTGATTGATTTGAATTTGAAATAGTTATGTATTTATTCATTTATTATTATTATTATCAAATAATATATGCATTATTCATATAATATGGCTTAATAATTAATATCTTGAAATCTATAAACCGGAATTGGACAAATAATATATGATTTATTATTAGAAAAATGTGAGTGATTTGAATATAGAATAATTATATATTTATTCATTTTTTATTATTATCAAATAATATATGCATTATTCATATAATATGGCTAAATAATTAATATCCTGAAATCTATAATCCGGAATTGGACAAATAATATATGATTTATTATTAGAAAAATGTCAGTGATTTGAATATGAAATAATTATATAATTACTAATTTATTATTATTATTATCAAACAATATATGCATCATTCATATAATATGGCCAAATAATTAATATCTTGAAATCTATAAACCGGAATTGGATAAATAATACGTGATTTATTATTAGAAAAATGTGAGTGATTTGAATATGAAATAATTATATATTTATTCATTTATTATTATTATTATCAAGTAATATATGCAATATTCATATAATATGGCGAAATAATTAATATCTTGAAATCTGTAAACCGGAATTGGACAAATAATATATGATGTATTATTAGAAAATGTGAGTGATTGTAATATGAAATAATTATGTATTTATTCATTTATTATTATTATTATTATCATCAAATAATATATGCATTATTCATATAATATGGCCAAATGTTTAATATCTTGAACTCTGTAAACCGGTATTGGAAAAATAATATATGATTTCTTATTAGAACAATGTGAGTGAATATGAGTTCTCCTGGACTATTTCACCATTAATCAAATACTTACTTACCCACCACAATGGATATCACCTGAGTTTGCCGCTCTCTGTCGGCGGAAGTGCTGAATGAGCAGGGCGCCAAGGTTCATCATGTTCTCCATGTCGGGGTAGAACGCGCTGCATATGACGTTCATCTCGGTGCTGGCTATGGCCCCGGTATCTCCTTTGCCGAAGAGGGATTTCGCCAAAAAGGCGGCAAAGTAGCGAATATATATATGATTCTTATAATGTGGACGTGGAGGAGGCGGCATGAAGTGAATATATTGAAAGACGCATAGTTCATATATATTGAAAGACACATATATAGTTCATATATATTGAAAGACACATAGTTCATATATATGAAAGATACATAGTTCATATATATGAAAGACACATAGTTCATATAAATTGAAACGATCGATTCATAGTTCATACAAATATAGAAGACCACCACTACTCATCATCTCTAAATATTGAGATGATCAACATGGCTAGTAGCCAACTAGCATCCAATGCTTCCTAGCAATCTCGAAGTACAGACGAGCGTCTAGTGCTGCATAGTGCACTTGCTCGTAGCTCAATGGATAATTGATCCATCCAAAAATGAGCTCATCTTCTTTTCCTTGTGCCGCGACATCCATCTTCTTCTTGTGGTTGTAATTCTTCTTCTGCTCAAGGTTTGTCCCAATGGTATAGTTTGCCAAATCATATAGACTTGGAGTGGGCTTGGTGGTGGGGTTCGGGACTACCTTCTGGAGGTCGTACGCAGAAGTGATGTGAATGCCATAGGGACTTAGCTTTTTCACATCATTGCCGATAGCGGCGCCACAAAATCTGATGTTCCCGTCCTACAAGAAATCCTTGAGCACTTGTGGCACTCTATCGGCATGAATAATCTGGAACATCAACGTCTCGTACGCTACCGAGAGTTGAAGGACGGCGGCGCGCTGATTACGCACGCGAGGGTCGGTGATCTCGCAGTCCAACCCGACGCACTTGGTCGTTGCGGCGTCGAGAAATTCCATCTTCACGCCCCGGATGCACTTTTCCACCATTCTTGCACGGAGCATGACCGTGACCTTGAACGTCATCCCTTCGGCCTTGAGGTGGTACACCCGTGTCCGAAGAGCCGGGTCACGCACGAGGTGCTCCATAGACGAAGAGGGGAGAGAGAGCTAGCTTTTGCAATGGTGGATGAGGAGAGGATGCCGGATGTGGAGAGAGTGTGTGTGGAAATGGTGAAGAATGGTGAGCTTATAAAGCAATTGGAAGAGGAAGATGAACAGTGGCTGGCCGCGCCGGCGCCGGTGGCTCGGTTCCACGCAGGCGCTCGATTTCGACGCGGCCAGTAATGGCTACGCACGATCGGCCTCCGCGGGAAACGAACCGTTTGACTTTAGGTCCCGGTTTGGAATACGCGCCAGGATTAAAGGGGGTACCGCAGGCGCCGCGTGGCGTAAAACCCTTTAGTCGCGGTTTGGGAGACGAGCCGAGACCTTTGGTCTTTACGAGCCGGGACCTATGGGTGCCGTACGCTGTAGCGTTTACAAGGCGACGTGGCCAGGCCTTGGGTCCCGGCCCAGGACACGGTCGGGACCAAAGGTGCCTAACCAAAGACCTGTTTTCTACTAGTGAGACTAAAATGAACAATCTACGAACTAAAAAGTGTTTAAATGCGTGCAATATGTAGAACAAATCCACCAAATCTGCATTAATTAATTTGAAATGGAGGCGGTAATTTTACGAGGAAAATTAATTAAGTAGTATGACAATATAGATGTTGGATGTAGATGGGAACCAGGAGTACCTTATTCTGATTTCAGGACGTAACCATCCTCTCAACATCCCGAAGAAGATACTGAAAAATAGGCTAAAGAAAGAACGAAAAACCTCCGCCGACGAGAGGTCGTGGTTCGTCAAACCTCCAAGCCCCAAGGCCACAGGAGATGGAGCGGACCGCCAGCATCCCCGGAGAGAGGGACGGAATTCTAGATGGGTTTTTGTTGTCGCCTCCTGATCGCCTTCTGCTTAGCTTTCGTACCGGTTCGGTACATCGTAGTTGGGAGAGAGTTGGAGCAGCTTATAAGGGTTGGTGTTCTAGCTCTTGTAATAAAGTGAGAAGAGAAGAGTTCATGCATACTCCTCATCCTCCGCCGTCGCTACTCGCCTCGACGCGTGTCCCTGTCTTCCTACGCGTGGCGGTTCGGTTGGTGCTCACTTCCCAGGAGTGGAGAGATGGAACAGATCTAGTACCTTTTGTTGTGCCGTCCTCTAGTCTTTCCCATTCCGGCGAACCTTGTCTGCTGAGTTCCTCACCGGAAGGCGTGCGATAAGGTTTTTGGGGAGCGTCTCAGCGTAACTGCTGGCTGCTGATCGTGTTCTTCTTCGCCGATTCGTTTGCTTCCTCGAGAGATTCGGCATCTCCGGCAACACCATCGGCGACATCAACAACGCCTATGGTGATGCTGCTGTTGGAGCGAACTTTTCGGCCACAATGTACACGCTTCTCATCCCCTACTTTGCATTACTACTTATTCCATATGCTAGACGTGTCTAGGTTGATGTGTATGATTAACTATACTAGTGCATCATGATATTGTTTTCGGTAATTAAACTCACTTAAAAATTGACTAATAATCTAACAAGTAACAATAAATGTGGTGTATAATCAGTTATGGCTGCCGCTTCAGGACTAAAGAATGAAGGCATTGCTCTTGCACGCACACTGATCTCTCATTTCACTTAACTAACCAGGCCATGTGTGATTTGCGATGCAAAAAGCGGCATCGTGATCATGCATGGACGCATCCACGATATGTGATACATATTCGTCTGATTTCCATGTTAATCGTGGCTTTCGAGCTTGAAACCGACTCATTTTCTCCATTTGTTTAGGACCTACTGATAGAGTGCGAAGCTAACTCCGTTGAGTACAGACAGTGGACACATCTGGATGTTTTTTATTTGTGAAAGAAAGGACACATGCCGAATGTTTCTTTATTTGTGAAAGAAAGAACATGTGAATGCTCGTAATGATTTGCCACGCGAGACATGTAATGGTTGTGGGCAAATAAGTCCTCTCCTAGTCACTCATACGTTGTCCGCCACGGCGCCACTTGTTGTCTCATAACCATTTCTCAAGTTTTATCTGCTTCGTAGCTAAACGATTCATTTTCTAACGCGTCATTTCTATATTTTAGAGTTTTGTCCATGCCCTTTTTCTTTTACTTCCTCTGTTTTATTATTTTACGTCTAGCTTTTTCAAAAGCAAAAAGTATCAAGTTTGACTAAAATTGTAGTAAAATATATCAAAAACTATAGTACTCCCTCCGATCCTAAAAAGGTGTGGGAAGCATAGTATAATCATGTTTTACAGTTTACCCCTTCTAAATTAATCAAAATTAGGAAAACCAGAACAACTACTCGGTGGCATGATAGGCTCGCAGATCTCCGTGGCGATGGTGGCTGGTTCCAGCCTCGCTCGCCACCGCCCGACGAAACGAAACCATGGCACTCGTCGCCTTCCGTACGCCACCCACCAGCTCTAATCCATGGCGCTCCTCAACCGGAGGCGGCCGAAACCCTAAGGGGAGGAGGGCTCTGATCCACGGTGCCCTCGACTGGAGGCGACCTCCAGTAGGACTCCACAGCCCACCAGGGCAGTGCTCCACCGTCGGGGAGGTCGACATCTGAGAGGGGGTTAGGGGGCGTTGGGGGTTCGCGACTTCGGTGGATTAACACCACAGGTGGTTGCCAAGGTAGCACTACCAGACCCAGGTCGTTCAACCCACCGAAGCGCTTGTGCATTATCTTGTTGTTGTGTAAGTAATTGTTTTGATCCCTAGCACCGATCCCAGACAAGCGTTGCACCTGTATCTGGCACACTAGCTAGTAATTAGATCTCCTTGGGTGCTATTTCGGCGTGGCTCGGAAGGGAACTGCAGTCACTTCTATTGTTGGTCCTTGTTGGCTCGCAGTTATTCCTCATTTTCAATATGTTTTGCAGCTAATTGATTTATTTTCAGTGAGTTATCTCTATGTTTAGACAATTTGCCCCTATTCTTGGGTTGTGTAGGTGGATGAAATTTTGAAACAGTGTATTTATAATTCAAGATAAAATTATCCATTGGTTATAATTTTTGTGTGATCGTGACATCTTTGATTTAATACATCAAACTTCCTTAAATAGTCAACATGACTATATGTTTTTTGTAGTCTTCTTTAACATCATTAGCAAACAAATAAATGCATATAAAAAATGTTTACTTGTACAATGTCAAGTCCGTGCAGAAGCTCGTTAGTGGGTTGTGCAACGGTGGAGGGCGTGGAGCCGGCGGTGGTTCCCTCTCTCGGTACATCACGACGATGAGTGTACAAAGTTGCACCTCAGTGTGGCACGTTAGTTACACCTCCTTGGGTTGGGTTCTCTTGCGATCTGGCACGGAAGACACGGTTGCCCTTGTTTTTCAAACTAATCAAAAGGCTTTAGGCTCGTTTCAAAACAATATCCAGGTGGGCAATCGCCTCCATTGCGTAAAAGTAGAAGTCAATAAGCACGGGTTTCCTTCGGACATGCTTTGCAGTATATATGCACAATTGGTGATTTTTTCGATAAAGGAGATAATTGGTTATACTTAGTATAAACATAAAAAAGAAGACAATAACACACATTAGTCTTCTCCTGCCTTGAAAAAAGATCTTCTCGATCACTAGCTTGTGTAGAGAACAAAGATCTCACTATCAAGAGGCGCATCCCGTCCAGCCGGATGATTAAAATATGCACACGCTTTTGTCTAGCTATCGAGGCAAGCAATAAAGATGATCACGACACCCCGCATATGAAGAAAAAAAAGATGATCACGACGGACGCGACACGGTTTACCCGCAATAATTTGCATGTAGCTATCCAAAAAAACAAAACAAAAATCAACACGGTGTGGATCGAAGTGTAGGAGCGTTTGATAGATCCGGCGATGGTGCCATTTACCGGCACCATGGCGCTCACACGCACTGCCCTATTGACCGGTCCAAGCCCAATTGCGATCGTGACAATTTTATCTGGTTGCCAGGCATGGACTAACTGTAACCAGCCAGTCGCCCTGTAGTGAGCCGTTTTTTTGGTCGAAGATGGACATGGTACTGGAAATTGGTACCTGAACCGACTGGATTCAACAGTCAGCACCGCCAGCGATGCTGCTGGTGCATGACCTGGCCGGCTATGCAAGGGAAGCACGTAGATATCTGGTTGTTTAGAAGAACTCTAGCACATCCCTTAAAAGTCGACCCGTAAAATCGTGAGTACACGTTACGGTAAACTCGTTTTGGTTCGCGTTACCAGCTCACGCAGATCAGATCCCGTAAATACGAACCGCAAACTTGAAATCCAATTTCGCGGGACAATTATAAAGTACGAGTTCGTCATCTGTTCGAGTTTGTCCGTGCAATTCAACTATGTACATCAACAATTTTACAAAACAAGCAGGGTAAAACCTAATTAAACGCGGCCACCTCCCACTCGGTGACGATGCCCAAAGCAATTTTACAAAAGAAGCAGGGTAAAACCTAATTAAACGCGTCCGCCTCCTCGTCATTGTCGATGTAGTCTCCGTCCCCAAAGCGCTTCGCGGGCGGCACCTCCTCCTCGTTCGAGGTCGAGTCGTCCTCTAATGGTGAGGGAGAGCGGCGGCGGTGACCGGAGGAGGACGATCGCTCGTCAGATAAGGAGTATGTAGTGAGATTTCGAGTGGCCACGGAGCGCACCCATTTCACGCGCTCCGCCACGGTGTTGAAAACCGGTGGCTCGCGACTCGGTGGGGCGCTTCCACCCCCAATCTGGCCGCCCCTGCTGGAACTACCGCTGCAAGGCATTTACATGTCGGGATGGGCGCGGTGGTGCATCAGTTGCGGCGTGATTTCTTGCTGGAGTGTGGGGGCGGATGCGGTAGAGGAGAAGTAGGGTTTGAACCCGTATCTATCGCTTCGGCCTATATATGCACCGCCGATTTCAGGGCCCCCAGTGAAATGTTTACGGGCTGGACCATGAACACAAAATCTAATCGGCAAGCAAAACCGAGCGAAATAATACGGGCTCGACCCGTTTTAAGGGATTTGCTAGAGTTGCTCTTTAGAACACTTTCAAGTGTGTTGCTCATTCATTTCGATGCTCTAACTGGTGGATACCGTCTCTTCCTCTCACTTCCCCATCTATGCCGCCACTAATTCTGGCCTCCCTCCCCCCACCATCGCAGGCGGTCACGGTGTCCGATGGTGAGTGGGAGGGGTCTGGATGTGTATTGATAGTTGTTCACAACTTTCTTTTCATGGTTGTAGTCGCTTTTTGTTTGTGAATAAACTGGATTGGATCATTTCTTCTTGCTTCCTCGTGCGATTCTATGGATCTGGCTTTCCTGCTGCTCATTCATGCGAGCGTATGCGAGCTAGGCTGTTGGTTCACTGGCGGCAACAAATCGACCGCCTGCTCAATCCGAGGCGTGTCCCCCAAGATCTTCCATATGCGGCAGGTGACTCATACGACGGTGCACACATAAGTCATTTTTTGGGGCCTAATAGGCTGTTAGAGTATGTATAATGCGGCGACATCAACCTTCCCTTACCGTCGCCACGTCGTTTAGAGAATGGGAGTCTTCTCTACCATTGTACATGCCCTTAGGCCCCAAATGTTTTGGGAGTCTCCTCTAAATAATGTGGACTGTTAAGAGAATGGGAGTCATCTACCAGTTTTATCATTTATATGCTCACAAATATATAGTACCGACTATTAAAAGCTGGAAATTCCGAAAATCCATATTGGTTAGTAGGTGTATCTACTAATAATAGGTACTAGAGATTTTATTCGAATTATTAAACAATATGTTTTTTCGACATAAAATTTATTTAAAATTTGTTTTTCTTAATAGATGTATCTGCACCACCTATGCGGCAAAACGCCGTGTCCAGAAAAGACACAGTTTTGTCACCCACAGGTCTGCAAAGCTTAAGGGCCGCAGCGGCGACGCACCTGGGCTTGATTCGGCACGCAGCAGACTGCGTCAGTCACATGGGCCGATCCACGCACCTGGGCTTGATTCGGCACACAGCAGACCGCCTCCGCCACAGCGGCCACCGCTCAACACATCTTCTTGCCTTCCATTGTTGGGAAATCACCTGCGTCAATCCACACACGCAGAATTGCAGCAACTAGAGAAGGTTCACCAATGGTGGAGGACGTGAGGTGGGGGCTGAAAGCAGAGAGGCGCAGTCTAAAACAATGTGAGAGGAAACTTCGAAGAGACGCATACGGGGGAGAGCGAGACCCTTCATCCTCATTTCTCGAATAACTCGTTTTTTTCTCAAAATTATCGTTTCATCGTTGCCGTGTCCTGGTTCTCGCGGGAGTGGGTCCGAATGGTCGCACGAGTGAGCTCGCGGGGCCAATCCTATACACTAAGAGCATCTCCAGTCGCGTCCCCAAACCGTCCACCAAACCACGCCGGATTGAGCGTTTGGGGGACGTGTTTCGTTCGTGCCGCGTTTGGGGACGTCGCTCCCCAACCGCGTCCCCAAACAAAATTTCGCAAATTTTAAACTTAACTAGATTCGATTAGATTCGTCCAAACTTACATAGATTCGAACGAAATTTGACTATCTTTAAAACTAAACCTAATCTAGAACCACTTGCGGCGGCCGGAGGCATCGTAGTACTGCTGGAAGTTGTACATCTCGTCGGTGACGACCTCCTGCTTGACGCGCTCGTCGACGGGCTCGTCCACGGGCTCGTCCTTCACCAAGCCGCTTGGTCTGCGCTCGCCGTCGTCGGTGAGGTCCACCAGCCGGCTTGCCGGAGTCGCGGATGGACATGGCGATCGCCGCGTCCAGAGTCGCCCCTCCAGGCGTCCTTGTCGTCCATGGACGCCAAGAACGCCGCCCGCAGCCCCGGGCAGTCCTCGGGGTCGTCGGCTGCCGGCGATGAGCCGCCGCCGCCGCTCGTACTCCGCCGGCAACGCCGCCTGCGGCGCTTCCTCCGGCTCCTCCTTCACCTCCGGCTCGGGATGAGGAGGGCGCCGCCGCGCCTCCCTTGCTGCCGCCCGCTGCCGCTACCGCCACGCCTCGTGTTGACGGGCGTCGCCGGCTCCTCCTTGACCTCCCGTTTGGGAACGGTGTTCGGCGCCGACCGGTACGACGAGGACGGCGTCGATCGCGCCGGTCCCGAGGAAGAAGAGTGCGAGGAGGACGAGTACGTCGTCCTCCTCGGCTGCCATTGAGGAGACGGCGGCGGCGACGACGGCATCTCCAGCCTTGGAGCGCCGTTGCGGAGGCCGCGGATGACGTTCTCGAGGGTGCGCCCCGGAACGCCCCAGAACAGGGCGCGGCCTTCCCTGTTCCAGCTGTTGGGCCCGCCGATGAGGCCGGTGGTGCTGTGCATCTCGACGTCGTACTTGGCCTTGAAGTACGTGACCCACCAGTCGTCGTTGTCCTTGGCCGCCCATGTCGGATCCGCCCGCTCCTCGGCGGTGAGTTGAGCCCGACGGGCCTTGATGGCGTCCCACCATTGCTTGCGTGCGCGGCTCGGCGGCGGCGGAACGCCAATGCCGTTCACGGCCATCTTCCGGCCCGCCGCCGCTTGGCAGCCGCATGTCCGGCGGGACTGGATACCGGGCGTGGTACAGCGCCCACGCCTCCGCCACGGTGAGGCTGCCGCGTCCGAAGCCGTTCGACGCGGCGATCTTGCGGGAGGACGAGCTCGACATTTTTTGAGCGGCGAGGAGAGGATCTGGGAGGGGGGAGGCGGCAGCGACGAGAAGGATTATGAGCGGCGATAACTGCAGGGCGTCTTAAAACAGCGGCGGCAGCGGGTGGTTGCACGCAATAACTCCGGCGCGGACGGCCACGCGGCCATGCACGACGAGACGCGTCCCTGCGTCGCCCGGGAAAACAGGGACGCCATTAACGTCGCTTGACCAAAGGTAGGCGACGGGGTTTTAGCCTTCCGTGCCGCTGACGGGTCGGGCCCGCGTCGGTTGGCCTCGCTTTTCGTTGTGTCCGGCGTCCCGGAACGTCCCCGTGGGACGGGGACGGGCTCGGGGCGCCGGACACCGTATCGGGCCGCGCCGGACAAAAATGGGCTTTGAGGGACGCGGCTGGAACTCTTTTTTTGTCCGGCGCGCCCCAAATCCCTTTGGGGGACGCGACTGGAGATGCTCTAAGACCTTCAACAGCGGCTCTTTCCAGCGCTGTATCCAAAAAAAAGTTAGAGCATCCCCACTCGTTGGCGCTCCCCACGCCCAAATCCGGACGAAACAACCGCCGGATTGGACGAAATTAAGTCGTGGGGAATACCCTATTTCCAGTCGTCCACCCGAAGTTCGGCGGATAGAGTTTAAATTCAAACAAATCGCCGTCCCGCGCTACAAGTACGGCCAGTTGATCGGCAAAAGGAGCAAAAGGATCAGCCACAGATCGGCGATCGGAGGGAAAGTACACGGAGACAGGCTCGTCGGCAGTCCCGGCCGGCACGGCGGTGTCCGACGGACCAGTTCCCTCACACGCCGTGGCCGAAGCGGCTGCGGCGGGCGACGAGGAAGCAGCGGCGGTGGACGTCGAAGCAGCCGCGGTCGACGAGGTAGATGGTGAGGTAGACGAGGTAGGAGCCGGCGGGGACGACGAAGGACTGGCCGGAGTGGCTCGGAGGATGTCGCTGCGGTGGCCCTGATACCAATTCCTCGTCTCCTCGTCCATCAGTTCCATGTCGCCGCCGCCCATGAGGAACGCCAAGTCTGTGCTCCTCTTCTTCGCCGCCGTCGTCGTCTTCAGCAGGGCGATCCGGACGCCTTGATTGGCGAGCATCTCCCGCCACCTGCCGTCGAACTTGTCGTTCCTCCCGTCGGCGTGCGACCTCAAGTCGGCCCAGCACTTGTCGATCGACGCCTGCATCCTGTCGGCGGGATTATCCGTCCGTTTGAGCTCTTTCAGCTTCTTCTGGCCGAGTTCAGGGCGCCCTTCCGCCGCGCAAGCCGCCAGAGCGTCGGGGTTGTACTGCTCGGTCTTGCTCTTCGAGAGGGTCGTGCGAGTTTCCTTCCACTTCTCGCAATTCTCGAGGCGGGCGTAGACGTTGAGGAACTTGAGCTGCAGGCCGGTGTCGTCCGTGTACATGTCCAAAGCTCGGCGCAGGCTGGGGAAAAAAGAGCACGGCGATACGGGTCAGGTAACGACGATGTACCTCGGTGATGCAGGGTCGGCGGAGCATACCTTTTGCTCCAAGTCCTGGCCGCTGATCGGCCGTTTGTCGACCTCCTCCTGTATGCCGTGCCATTTGCTGCACGCCGTCTGCATGATCCCCCAATGGGTGGCCATTGCCTTCTCTCCCCGGTACACGTTCATGTTCGTCTTGTTGAAGTAGGGATCGACGAGTTTGCGTTCCTCGTACGCTCGCTTCACTCGAAGCCGGTATGTGTCGAACGGCCGATTGGCCCCGATTATGCCGTTCGTGGACACGGTCATCCAAGCTTCGGCGAGGCACTCCTCTTCCTTCGACGTCCATTTGATACGAGGTTCGGCGGGCGGCGAGTCCTTCTTCCTCTTCTTCTTCCCCTTCGACGGGTTGGCGGCGGCTTGAGTTGGCTCTTCTTCTTCCTCGTCTTCTTCTTCGACGGCTTGGCTTCCGTCGGCAACATCCTCCCGATGCCCGTTGCGCGCCGCCACAGCTGCCGTCGCCCTCGTCTCCTCTTGCGTGAAGAACCCCGGGCACGCAGCGGCGGCGGCCATGAAGAACCCCGGGCTCGCAGCGGCGGCCATGGAGCCGGAGGTGATCATCTCGTGGATCTCCTCTTCGTTCGGCGCCACCATCGCACCGAACGGGAGCGGCCCCCGTCGCAGGGCCGGCGAGGTGTCCTCGAACACGCCGTCGCCGCCGACGTCAAGCTCGGGCGGTGATGTCGTGGACCTGGACGGTTGGACGTAGGCGCCCTCTTGGAACACGGCAGTCGGTGACGGCGAGTACAGCGACGGGGAGAAGGACGATGGGGAACTGGTTGTACCTTGCGTCGGCCATTGGCCGGGGAACACGCTGCCGCCGCTCAGGGCCATGCTGATCATCCTCGCTTGTTCGTCCTGGGCCGCCGCCGCCCTCTTGACGGCGGCTCTTTTCACCCTCTCCGCCCCGGCGCTTGTTTCCACCTCGCGCCGTTTCTCGTCCGCCGCCCACTCGGCGTTCGACATGCCGGCGGCTTCGTCTTCTTCGCCCGCATCTTCCTCGCCGGCGCCTTCGGCGGCATTGCGGTGGACGAGAAGACGAGTAGGAGAGTGGTGGTGGACGAGAAGACGCCGCCGGGAAGCTCCGGAGGCTGGAAGACGAGGAGATTGGGGAATTTCGGCGGGCAAATTGGAGGGAATGGGGATATGCAAGCAAATTGGAGGGAAAATTGACAGGATTTGGTTTTCCAGTCGCCCACTACGCGGGTCCACACGACGTTTCGCGCCAAAATCTTTCGTCCGGAGTCCCCGAGCGCGCCCCGGGGGGGCGGGGATGGCGTGGGCTCGCTGGATGGATGAAGGGCCAAATCCGGACGAAAACGAGGAACCGGGGGCGCGACTGGGCCGAATTTCGATGTCCGGATGGAAAAAACACTCGTCGGGGGCCTGTTCGGGGGGACGAGTGGAGATGCTCTTACTGCTTTAGCGTGTGAGTGCAAAATGATGCTTCAACAGGTGCTGCAACCGGCGCTGTAAAATATAGCTTGGAGCAAAAACGCTATATTGTTATATCTACGCGCCGGAAAGAGCGCGCTGTATAAGTCGCGCGCAGAAACAGCTACGGATTTTTACAGCTCCAAGATTTAGAGCTTCCGTTGGAGGTGAATATATGCCCTCACGTGCAAAACAAAGATGGAGGGCGATGTAAAGTGATTTTACAGCGCCAAAATTTAGAGCGCATGTTGGCGATGCTCTATCTCCAAGAGGCGCACTAAAATTCGGCGCGCTATACGTCGTTGCGACCGCGCTGTAAACTTGCCGCGCGTTGCGCTTATTTCCCCTCCGCCGTACGCTCCATTATGCAGCGCGTACTCGGGAACTAAAAATGTTCCTTCGCCGGACGCTCCATTATGCAGCATGCAGCGCTGCGCAAACAACTTTTTGATCTTATTTTGCTACGGAATAGATCAAACAAAACACGAAAAATTAACTGGAAATACGAAATATATTTCAAACTTTGACGCTACAACGACATTTATTTCGAAACTACCCTAAACTACTCGAAGTCCCAGTCGAAATCCGACGAGCGAGTGGTGTCCGACACTGGAGTGGATGTCCACTCGAAGGAGGAGGAGGAGGAGAGGACGATCGTCGACGGGTCGGTGCCGTTTTTCTTCTCCTCCGCCTTCCTCGCGGTCTTCTCCGCCCTCTCCACCTTCCTCGCCGCCGACTTCGCCCACCGCTCGTCGCGATCCGCCTTCTTCTTCTTCGCCGCCGCCTTCTCCTCCTCCTTCGCGTAGAAGGCCTCCATCACGGCGACGTCCTCCGTGAACTGCCGCGCCCACTCGAGGTGGAGGCGCTCGTCGCGCTCCGCGATGTGCGAGCCGCTGCTCGAGCTCGCGCTGGCGCTGCTGCTGCTCGCGCGTGACAGCCGGAGGCGGCGGCGCGAGCGCTTCCACCTGCTCCCGCGTCCACACGTCGTGGAAATTCATGGTGCGGCGGGAGCGGCCGAGGCGCCAGGCGACCGCGTCGTACGCACGCACCGCCTCATGCGATGTCTCGAACGTGCTGAGCCCGATGCGCTCGTCGCCGGAGCGGATCTGGGCGTAGGACGTGCCGTTCGGCCGCGCGCGGACGCCGCGGCAGCCGGAGGTCGAGCGACGGCGGGGCGACATCTCGTCGTGGGAGGCGGAGTGGTGGCGCAGAGCGACGTGGGAGGCGGAGCGAGGCAGAGGCGGTGGAGCGGCACGCAGGCAAAGTGAAACTTCCGGACGGTTGGCGTGCGCGCGCGTGGCGTCTTATAGCGCGCGGCAATCGACGCGGCAACTTAGGCGCGCAGGATAGCGCAAAAGCGAGCGCGGGGCAAAATTTTTAGGGCACGCGGTATTTTCGCTCGCCCGCTGGAGGTTCGCGCGCGCCAAATCGGCAGTTTATTTAGTCGGGTATAGGGTCTAGCCCATTTACTTTTTTTCCTTCCTTCTCGTTTTACTGTTTCTGTTTTTTTCTTTTTGTCTTGTTTATTTTTTTTCCTTTTCTTTTCAGTTTATTTTTCTTTTTTGTTAAAATTTGAAAAATTCAGATTCGAAAATAGTTCAAATTAAAATATGTTCAAATCTGAAAATAGTTCAAAGTTAAAATGTTCAAATTGGAAAAGTGCTCAAATTTGAAAAAAAAATGAAAATTGGAACTTATTTTTATTCAAAAAATATTCATATTCAAAAAATATTCATATTTTCAAAAAGTTGAAATTTTGGAAAAAATAAAAAATCTGAAGAAAAAAAAATTCAATCTCAAAAATATGTTCAACTTCAAAAAATGTTCAAAATTTGAAAATATTTAGATTAAGAAGACTAAAATTTTAAAATTCTGGATTTTAAAAAACCGGTAAAAAAATCAGCTTTTGGAAAACGTAAAAAGAAAAATAGAACAGAAAAAGGCAAAAAGCAAAAAAAGGTGGGGGATGTTGGGCCAGCCCAACAACCCGCGCAGGAGAGGGTTGCCCAGCTTATATAGACGCGGACAGTTTACAGAGAAGTCCCTATAACCTACTGGCCGGCTCCGCCGGCTCTGGCTTTATCGCTCCTTCCCGAGGCGCCTACGTCAGCGACCGTTGAGGCATGTCCGTCCTTCCTGCCGAGGTCAGCGGCGACAAGACGTGCCAGGCGACATGGTGGAGATGTCTCTGTCGGCACCGGTAGCCTGTAGCTTACGGCGCAGCCTAGACCACGACGGCATGTCTGACGTGGGGCACTGTTGCTCCATAGTGCCCCTTACTTTACGGGAGATGGGATCAGCGTGGACTTCTGCACCCGGATCACCTTTCCGGTTCCTTCTCCTGCAAGGGTCACCACCCTGGAGCCGGTCAGGGGAGAGACAAACCAAGCCGGACATGGCACGTAGAAGCCGGCCCAACCACAGCGCAGGCGGCCGTGGCTGGGCCAGCGTAGATCTGGGGTTAGCCGGCTCGCAAGGCAGCCAACCACGGCTCCAACCAGCTGCTCCTCAACCGGCCTTTGCCATGGGTCAGCCGGCCTCGAGCCAACTGTTCTCAGTCCTTTGCCATACCCGGGGTCTTCCCCCCGATAGGCTCGAAGCTTCCCGAACCCTAGCACGCTCGATGGAGGACGATGAGCTCACGGAGGAGGCGATTATCACACGCGCCATCGATTTGTCCAAGTAGGACAAGCTCTTGAATTGGGATGGCCTCCAGGAGGCCATCTAACTCCGACAACAGGCAGCAGCAACGGCTCTGCCAACACCGGAGCAGTTGTCACCCCCTTCTCAGCCAATATGTGGCCGCTGTCGCAGATCTTCGTCGATGTCGGCAAGGAGGACTAGAAGCCAATATGTCGCAGACCGCACGCCATTATCCCCTCTTTTTCCTTTTTTGTTAGTTGTCAAAAGTGGACTTTTGGACCCCAAAATATGTAAATTATATTTATGTCTTTATTGGTAACTTTTTTTTTTTTTGCGGCTTGAGACCATTGGGGCCGCTGGCAAACACAACAAAACGGACTTGGACCTTTTCCCTATCCATGGGCCACCGCGACCGAATCCAAATGGATAGCTTAGCTGTTTGAAATGTGGTAGCATGTTACAGATGGTCTTAGAAGACTACCTGCCATTCCAATTTTACTAATTTGCTAAGTCTCAAAAAATACTCCGATATTTTCACATTTTCTTAGAAAATGGGCGATATGTTGCTATTGGAAAGTCCAGATAACCATAAAGTTTCCTCGAAACAGCCATTTGCTCCAATATATTAATATAGCAATCATTTGATCGTCTCGAAGCATAAAGTAACGCCGATAAATATATATATATGCAATAGTTTGGATTGTCTTGAAGAATCTAATCCAAAAAAAAAAGAAAGTATTCGGAAACAAAGATTCCTTGGCAATTACTCAAGACAAAAAGTAACACAAAGTACATGATGCAGCGAGAGGCAAATGTAGAAAAATAAAGAGAGTTATAGAGACGACAGGAAAAGAAAGCCCTAGGAACGTAGACGGAGGAAAGGAAAACTGCAAACGGAGGCCGAGCTACATGTAGCCCTTTATTTTCAAAAAATCGGAAATCGTAGTTTTAAGTTTCAAAAAAATCTGAAAAAATCCTGGATGTAGATAATAATACAATCTACAAACATGCAAAATTTTAATGTGAAATTCTTTGTATTGTAGACTACACAAAAATGATAAAATCTGACAGATTTTACAGTTTTGAAATGTGCACTACTATTCTTATATCCACAATTTGTCATTTTTGTGTAGCCTAAAGTACTAAAAACTTCACATTAAGATTTTACATCTTTGAAGATTCTATCATTAGCTACATCCAAAGATTTTTCAGAAATTTTAAAAACTTAAAAACATAATTTTCAATTTTTTAAAAATAAAGAGCTACATATAGCTCGGCCTCCATTTATGCACGCTCACGGAAGAAAGGCCTAGCTAGCTGCGAGGTCATGGTCTCAGCGACTTTTCTCCTCCACACACTCGTCGACACGTGCTACCCGTCCTTCCGACTGGATCTGGAATCGAAAGCCAAACGATCCTTTATCTCCCGGCCCAGCAGCTGCATGAATTCCTAGCGTGCGGCCACCACCTTCCTGCGGAGGAGAGATAATCACAGGTTAAGACGCGCATCACGGCATCTTCAATGGGACGACGCATATCAGATGCTCAAAAGTGGTCGCGAGAGTCCGTTTGTATCGTCCCGTGGATATATTTTGTCCGCACGTCCGTTTGCGTCTGGATGTGCTCCCACCGAGGCGACTTATTTTTAGATTTGCAACATATTTAGAAAGCATAGAAAGTAGTACATTCAAACTATACAAAGTAGTTCTAGAAGCCTAGACTACTTGCTGCCTGACGGGTCGGTCCCGTCGTTGCGTCACTCCCTCGCCTGTTTCTCCACCGCCTCCCGTGCGGCCGCTAGGGCTCGGTGCGCCGCCACGTCCTCTAGCAGGCACTGCCGCAGCCTCGCGTTGGCGGCGTCGTCCTTGAGCTTCTCGAAGGACTCGACTATTGCCCTCTGCTCCGCCGCCTTCTCCTCCGGGGTAGGCGCATCAGGGTCATCGGAAGACCATGATATGTCGGAGTCGGAGTCCTCTGCGGCTGCGGCGGCCGCGACCCTGCGGTGTTCCATCTCAGCGTTGAACGCTGCATGGGCCGCCCGCTCCTCCTCTGCTTCCTTCTCCGCTTTAGCCAGGGCCTCGGCGTCCCTGACCGGGTCGAGGAGGTCGGTGCTGTCATCGTCGTCGAACTCCTCGTCGGAGCTCGAGGCCGGGGGAGGTGGAGTGGGAGGTGGAGGTGGAGGTGCGGCAGCCTGGCCGCGGCCGGCGCTGCTCATGGTGGCTCTGGTGGAGGCTGAGCGGCAGCCGTGCTACGGTGGAGGTTGTGCCGGCTAGGGTTTTATGGGGCGGAGATGAGATGCTCGCTCCCCTGTTTATATAGGTCGGAGGCAGGGTGACGGCGGCGGTACGCGTGGTATCGCCATTACTTCGTGCGCAGAGGTAGGCGACGGCCGCGCGCCACGCGAGGCATCGCCATTTACATGGCCACAGACTGCCGAAGCGATGCCTCGGCGTCAGTATGCGGCGCCGCTAACAAGACGCATCGACGCTGGGTCACTGCGCTCGGGCCCGCCAAACACGAGCAGACACTTTACGAGTTCACGCAGCGTCCGCAGAGACGCATCCAAGACGCATATTTGAACCAGATTTACATCGTCACAGATGGTCCGATCACTTTGCGTCGTCCCGCTGGAGATGATCTGTACCAAACGCATTTTTCAGCCTTACGAACTCAAATGGAGGCTCGCCCCGTTAGAGATGCCCTCAGGGGCTAGCTCCGTGGGGTCGCAGCCTATCTAATCTTACATCAAACCAACAATCCCCACCACCACCATCCCCAAAAGGTACAGTACCAGGCTACCAGCGAGAAGAGACTGAGACGCAATAACATAAACGGGTGGGCTATTGGCCAACCTAGAGGTGCGAGGGAGAGATTGGGTGGAGCGGGGCATTTCTAGAGAGAGAAAGTGCAGGCCAAGCTGAAAGGGATCAGACATACATCCCTCTGCTGGCGGGTAAGGGTATTTCTAACGGGTCAACGTATTTCGTACGTTTAAATTGTTCTCGTGCATCCGTTTGTGTCGTTTGGCGGACGCGAAAATGTCCGTTTTTGTCCGCGCATTCGTTCGCTTGGGGGTGTCTCTAGCGGCCCGACGCATTTTTTCTACTTGTTTTTTTCTCTTCCATATTTATAAACATAGTTCCAAACATTACACAAACCAATACATATTGGAAACATGGTTCTACACAAACTAATACATAATTGGTAACATGGTTTACACAAACTAAAACATAGTTTGAAACATGGTTTACATAAATTAGAACATTGCAAAATGAGGAAACCAGCAGTGTTGGTTCCGTATGTTCGCTGCCAAGAAAGAACACTCTCGGGCATACTTAATCACCCAAACTGGAAAATCCAGCTGGCAATGATAACCCTGTTGTTCTCACCAAGGAAGGACATACAGAAACCGCCACTACTGGCTTCAATTGGATCGTGGCCATATTCGCTGCAAAGAAAGAACACTCTAACAGTTTTAACTGTCGGTGTCCGAGCCGGACTCACCGTTGTGGTAGTGCCTGCGGCAGGATGTGTCGTCGAACACCTTGACGATCATCTCGCCATCCCCCTCGTAGACGAAGGTGAGCTGGCAGCCGGGCTCGAGCGCGAGGTTGCGGGCGAACTTGTCTCACTCGGTGTGCAGGTACATTGATGTCTACGGGTGCTTCTATTCTTGTAGACAGTGTTGGGCCTCCAAGAGCAGAGGTTTGTAGAACAGCAGCAAGTTTCCCTTAAGTGGATCACCCAAGGTTTATCGAACTCAGGGAGGAAGAGGTCAAAGATATCCCTCTCATGCAACCCTGCAACCACAAAGCAAGAAGTCTCTTGTGTCCCCAACACACCTAATAGGTGCACTAGTTCGGCGAAGAGATAGTGAAATACAGGTGGTATGAATAAATGTGAGCAGTAGCAACGGCACCAGAAAAGTGCTTTGCTGTCCAGGACTGGTGTGTGGTTGATGGCGGTAATATTGCGGACAGTAGAGATGCAGTAAAACAGTAAACAAGCAGCGATAGCAGTATTTAGGAACAAGGCCTAGAGATCATACTTTCACTAGTGGACACTCTCAACATTGATCACATAACAGAATAATAGATAGATGCTAGACTCTACACCCTCTTTGTTGGATGATGAACACCACTAACTGTGTAGCATTACACGAACCCTCAATGCCGGAGTTAACAAGCTCCACAATATTCAATGTTCATATTTAAATAACCTTAGAGTGCATGACAGATCAACATAACCAAACCAAGTACTAACATAGCATGCACACCGTCACCTTCACACTACGAAAGGAGGCATAGATCACATCAATACCATCATAGCAATAGTTAACTTCATAATCTACAAGAGATCACAATCATAGCCCACGCCAAGTACTACACGGATGCACACACTGTCACCATTACACCGTGCAGGAGGAATAAACTACTTTAATAACATCACTAGAGTAGCACACAGATATATTGTGATACAAAACACATTGCAATCATAAAGAGATATAAATAAGCACTTCACTATGCCATTCATAACAGTGAATAAGTATTCTCGTGAAATATAGCCTAAGAGACCCACACGGTGCACACACTCGTCACCTTTACACACGTGGGACAAGGAGTCTCCGGAGATCACATAAGTAAAATCCACTTGACTAGCATAATGACATCTAGATTACAAGCATCATCATATGAACCTCAATCATGTAAGGCAGCTCATGAGATTATTGTATTGAAGCACATAGGAGAGAGATTAACCACATAGCTACCGGTACAGCCCCGAGTCTTGATGGAGAACTACTCCCTCCTCATGGGAGACAGCATCGGTGATGAAGATGGCGGTGGTGTCGATGGAGGAGCCTTCCGGTGGCACTTCCCCGTCCCGGCGGCGTGCCGGAACAGAGACTCCTGTCCCCCAGATCTTGGCTTCGCGATGGCGGCGGCTCTGGAAGGTTTCTCGTACCGTGGCTTTTCCGTATCGAAGTTTTAGGTCGGGGACCTTTTTATAGGCGAAGAGGCGGAGTCGGAGAGGCGACGAGGCGGTGACACACTAGGGGGCGCGGGCCACCCCTAGGCGCGCCGCCCTGTCATCCGGGGCCCAAGTGGCCCCCCTCCGGCGACTCTCGGGTGTTCTGGAAGCTTCGTGGAAAAATAGGATGCTCGGGCCTTGATTTCGTCCGATTCCGAGAATATTTCCTTACTAGGATTTCGGAACCAAAAACAGCAGAAAACGAGAACTGACCCTTCGGCATCTCGTCAATAGGTTAGTTCCGGAAAACGCATAATAATGACATAAAGTATAAAACATGTAGATATCATCAATAATGTGGCATGGAACATAAGAAATTATCGATACGTCGGAGACGTATCATACATCTTGCTCTGTCCGTCGACCAAGACCTCGACAGGCCACCGGCAGAAGTTGCAGCTGGCCTCCCGTTGCTGCAACTGGGTCGGCTTGACGCCATCGACTAACTCGACGAACTTGTCCGGGAGCCGCTTGATGTCGAGGGGATCGTCGTTGATGCATAGGAGGAACTCGAAGCAGCGCTCCTCATGCGAAGACGAAGAGGGCGCAGGCGACGGCGACCATGGGGCCGTAGCTGCTCCACCTCGGCGGCCCCGGCCCCGGGGGCATGATAACCCACAAGTATAGGGGTGTATCGTAGTACTTTCGATAAATAAGAGTGTCGAACCCAACGAGGAGCAAAAGGTGTTAACGAGCAGTTTTGATCGAGGATTCACTGTAAACACTAGCGAACAGGTTTGCAGGGGTATTTGATATTGCAGATAAATAAAGTACGAGTAAATAAAATGCAGTAGTAGTAAGAATTGCAGCGAGTGGCCCAATCCTTTTTAGAGCATAGGACAAGCCGGTTGTTTTACTTATGATGAACAAACGTTCCTGAGGACACACTGGAATCACGTCAAGTGCTTTCGCTTCACATAGTTGAATAATATTTAGTGGTTTGGTAAGTGTTGTGTGGGTGAACCTATGCTAATGCACTATCCCGTACTTGGACTAATGCATACTTGTGATTATACCTCTTGCAAGCATCCGCAACTACAAGAAAGTAATTAAGATAAATCTAACCACAACCTTAAACTTTGAGATCCTACACTTCCTTGTGCACCGGTTTCCTAACGGGGTTTTGGGTTTCTGTCGCTCCCGCCACCCCACAATTAGTAGCCAAATACACAATGCATTCCCCTAGGCCCATAAAGGTGAAGTAACATGTAGTCGACGTTCACATGTTACCACTAGAAATATAGCACCACAACTTAAATATCAAATCATTGCATATTACTCAACATAGTTCCACTACTAACAGCATGATTTCTCCCATGTCCTCAAGAACTAAACGAACTACTCACGAGACATCATATGGATCATGATCAAAGGTGATATGATGATGAATAACAATCTGGACATAAACTTAATTCAATGGTTTCACTAAATAGCATCAACTACAAGGAGTAATAAACACCAGGAAAGTTCCCCTATGAACTAGACAAGTATCAAACCCAAGATGTTACAGCGGGACGGCGTGGAGACAGCGGTGATGATGGTGCTGGTGGTGGAGATGATGGTGATGATGATCCCGATGAAGTCCAACTTGATGGCTGATACGTCTCAAACGTATCTATAATTTCTTATGTTCCATGCTAGTTTTATGACAATACTCACATGTTTTATATACACTTTACATCATTTTGATGCATTTTCCGGCACTAACCTATTAACAAGATGCCGAAGCGCCAGTTCTTGTTTTCTGCTGTTTTTGGTTTCAGAAATCTTACATAGGAAATATTCTCGGAATTGGACGAAACAAAAGTCCACGGTCTTATTTTCCACGGAGCCTCCCAGAAGTCCGAAGAGGAGACGAAGAGGGGACGCGAGGCGGCCACACCCAAGGGGGGCACGGCCCCACCCCTGGCCGCGCCGCCCTATGGGGTGGGCCCCTCGGCCGCCCCCGACTCTGCCCCTTCGCCTATTTATTCTCTCCGTCGCGAAAACCCTAGTACCGAGAGCCACGATACGAGAAAACATAATGTGACGCCGTCGCCGCCAATCCCATCTCGGGGGATTCAGGAGATCGTCTCCGGCACCCTGCCGGAGAGGGGAATCATCACCGGAGGACTCTACATCATCATGCCCGCCTCCGGATTGATGCGTGAGTAGTTCATCCTTGGACTATGGGTCCATACGAGTAGCTAGATGGTTGTCTTCTCCTTTTGTGCTATCATGTTTAGATCTTGTGAGCTGCCTAACATGATCAAGATCGTCTATTTGTAATGCTACATGTTGTGTTTGTTGGGATCCGATGAATATGGAATACTATGTCAAGTTGATTATTGATCTATCATATATGTGTTGTTTATGATCTTGCATGCTCTCCGTTGCTAATAGAGGCTCTGGCCAAGTTGATACTTGTAACTCCAAGAGGGAGTATTTATGCTCGATAGTGGGTTCATGCCTCCATTGAATCTAGGACAGTGACAGAAAGTTCTAAGGTTATGGATGTGATGTTGCCACTAGGGATAAAACATCAATGCTTTGTCTAAGGATATTTGTGTTGATTACATTACGCATAGTACTTAATGCAATTGTCTGTTGTTTGCAATTTAATAACTGGAAGGGGTGCGGATGCTAACCCGAAGGTGGACTTTTTAGGCATAGATGCATGCTGGATAGCGGTCTATGTTATTTGTCGTAATGCCCTAAGTAAATCTCATATTAGTCATCATGATATGTATGTGCATTGTTATGCCCTCTCTATTTGTCAATTGCCCAACTGTAATTAGTTCACCCAACATGCTATTTATCTTATTGGAGAGACACCACTAGTGAACTGTGGACCCCGGTCCATTCTTTTACATCTGAAATACAATCTACTGCAATCTATGTTCTCTGTTGTTCTTCGCAAGCAAACATCATTCTCCACACCATACGTTTAATCCTTTGTTTACAGCAAGCCGGTGAGATTGACAACCTCACTGTTAAGTTGGGGCAAAGTATTTTGATTGTGTTGTGCAGGTTCCACGTTGGCGCCGGAATCCAGTGTTGCGCCGCACTACACTCCTTCACCAACAACCTTCACGTGGCCTTCATCTCCTACTGGTTCGATAACCTTGGTTTCTTTCTGAGGGAAAACTTGCTGCTGTGCGCATCACACCTTCCTCTTGGGGTTCCCAACGGACATGTGCATCACGCGCCATCAAGACTGTTTTCTGGCGCCATTGCCGGGGAGATCAAGACACGCTGCAAGGGGAGTCTCTCACATCCAATCTCTTTACTTTGTTTATTGTCTTGCTTTACTTTATTTTATTTTCTGTTTTGTTTGCTTTCTTTATATCAAAAACACAAAAAAATAGTTTGTTTTACTTTACTTAATTTAGTTTGCTTTACTTATTTTTATTACTGTTAAAATGAATACTCCTGAGAACACTAAGTTGTGTGATTTCACTAGCACAAATAATAATGATTTCATAGGCACACCTATTGCTCCACTTGCTACTACAGCAGAATTTTATGAAATTAAACCTGCTTTACTAAATCTTGTTATGAGAGAGCAATTTTCTGGTGTTAGTACTGATGATGCTTGCTGCCCATCTTAATAATTTTGTTGAACTTTGTGAAATGCAAAAGTATAAGGATGTAGATGGGGACATTATAAAACTGAAATTGTTTCCTTTCTCCTTAAGAGGAAGAGCTAAAGATTGGTTGCTATCTTTGCCTAAGAATAGTATTGATTCATGGACTAAATGTAAAGATGCTTTCATTGGTAGATATTATCCTCCTGCTAAGATTATATCTTTGAGAAGTAGCATTATGAATTTTAAGCAATTGGATAGTGAACATGTTGCCCAAGCATGGGAAAGAATGAAATCTTTGGTAAAGAATTGCCCTACCCATGGACTGACTACTTGGATGATCATCCAAACCTTTTATGCAGGATTGAGTTTTTCTTCACGGAATCTATTGGATTCAGCTGCTGGAGGTACTTTTATGTCCATTACCTTGGGTGCCGCAACAAAGCTTCTTGATGATATGATGATCAACTACTCTGAATTGCACACTGAAAGGACTCCACAAGGTAAGAAGGTAAATTCTGTTGAAGAAACCTCCTCCTTGGGTGATAAGATTGATGTTATTATGTCTATTCTTGTTAATGGTAGATCTAATGTTGATCCTAATAATGTTCCTTTAGCTTCATTGGTTGCTCAAGAAGAGCATGTTGATGTGAACTTCATTAAAAATAGTAATTTCAATAACAATGCTTATAGGAATAATTTTGGTAACAAATATAGGCCATATCCTTCTAATAATGGTAATGGTTATGGTAATTCTTACAACAATAGTAGGAGTGTACCCTCTGGTCTTGAAGTCATGCTTAAAGAATTCATTAGTACACAAATTTCTTTTAACAAATCTGTTGAGGAAAAGCTTGGTAAAATTGATATTCTTGCTTCTAAGGTTGATAGTCTTACTGCTGATGTTGATCTTTTAAAATTGAAAGTTATGACTAATGAAGATAAAGATATTAAGTCATTTGCTACAGCAAACGCTATCCAAGTTCGAATTAATGACAATATTAGAATGATGGCTGAATTGCATGCTAGGTGGGAAAGAGAAGAAGAACTAGCTAAAGAGAATAATGTAGCTAAAGTTTGGACTATTACTAGCACTAGTAATGTTAATGCTTCACATATTGCTAAACCCCGTACTATCAATGGTAAAATAATTGGTGTTGGCAATGTTTCTACTCCTAGTACAAAGCGTGCAAAATTGCCTGAAACTGCTGAAACTGTTTGTGATAAAAGTGCTGAAATTTTTCCGAATATCGGGGACAACGATCCCATTGCTTTAGATCATAATGGTTTAGATTTTGATAATTGTCATATCTCTAAAGTTATTAAGTTCTTGCAAAAACTTGCTAGAAGTCCTAATGCTAGTGCTATATACTTGGCCTTTACAAAACATATTACAAATGCTCTCATTAAAGCTAGAGAAGAGAAATTAAAACTTGAAACTTCTATTCCTAAGAAGTTGGAAGATGGTTGGGAGCCCATCATTAAAATGAAGGTCAATTATTTTGGTTGTAATGCTTTATGTGATCTTGGTGCAAGTATTTCTGTTATGCCTAAGAAACTCTATGATATGCTTGACTTACCACCATTGAAAAATTGTTATTTGGATGTTAATCTCGCTGATAATTCTATAAAGAAACCTTTGGGGAGGATTGATAATGTTCAATTACGGTTAACAATAACCTTGTCCCCGTTGATTTTGTTGTCTTGGATATTGAATGCAATGCATCTTGTCCTATTATTTTGGGAAGAACCTTTCTTCGAACTGTTGGTGCTATTATTGATATGAAGGAAGGAAATATTAAATATCAATTCCCGCTCAAGAAAGGTATGGAACACTTCCCTAGAAAGAGAATGAAGTTACCTTTTGATTCTATTATTAGAACAAATTATGATGTTGATGCTTCTTCTCTTGATGTTACTTGAATTACACTTTCTGCGCCTAGCTGAAAGGCGTTAAAGAAAAACGCTTATGGGAGACAACCCATTATTTTATTTCTGCAATTTTTGTTTTATATTTGTGTCTTGGAAGTTGTTACTACTGTAGCAACCTCTACTTATCTTTACTTTATTGCATTTTTGTGCCAAGTAAAGTCTTTGATAGTAAGGTTGATACTAGATTTGGATTTCTGCGCAGAAACAGATTTCTATCTGTCACGAATTTGAGTAGATCTCTCTGTAGGAAACTCAGAAAAATCTGCGAAAATTCATGAGTAATCCTCAGATATGTACGCAACTTTCATTCAATTTGAGCTTCTTCATCTGATCATGTTAAGTGCCTCTAAAAAATTCGTCTTTACGGACTGTTCTGTTTTGACAGATTCTGCCTTTTATTTCACATTGCCTCTTTTACTGTGTTGAGTGGATTTCTTTGCTCCATTAACTTTCAGTAGCTTTGAGTAATGTCCAGAAGTGTTAGGAATGATTGTGTCCTCTCTGAACATGTGAATTTTTGATTATGCACTAACCCTCTAATGAGTTTGATTTGAGTTTGGTGTGGAGGAAGTTTTCAAGGGTCAAGAGAGGAGGATGATATAATATGATCAAGAAGAGTGAAAAGTCTAAGCTTGGGGATGCCCCCGTGGTTCATCCCTGTATATTTCAAGAATACTCAAGCATCTAAGCTTGGGGATTCCCAAGGCATCCCCTTCTTCATCGACAACTTATCAGGTCACCTCTAGTGAAACTATATTTTTATTCCGTCACATCTTATGTGCTTTACTTGGAGCGTCTGTATGCTTTTATTTTTGTTTGTGTTTGAATAAATTCGGATCCTATAATTCCTTGTGTGGGAGAAAGACACGCTCCGCTGTTTCATATTGAACACTGGTGTTCTTAGCTTTACTTTTAATGTTCATGGCAAAGGTTGAAAACCGCTTCGTTCATTGCTATTTGATTGGAAACAGAAAATGTTCCATGTGGTAATTGGTATATGGTCTTGAATAATTTGATACTTGGCAATTGTTTTGAGTTCTCAAATAGATCATGTTTAAGCTCTTGCATCATGTAGTTTGAACTATTAATGAAGAACTACCGTAGAGCTTGTTGAAATTTGGTTTGCATGATTGGTCTCTCTAAAGTCTAGATATTTTCTGGTAAAAGTGTTTGAACAACAAGGAGACAGTGTAGAGTCTTATAATGCTTGCAATATGTTCGTATGTAAGTTTTGCTGTACCGGTTCATACTTGTGTTTGCTTCAAACAACCTTGCTAGCCAAAGCCTTGTACTGAGAGAGAATGCTTCTCGTGCATCCAAAACCTTGAGCCAAAACTTATGCCATTTGTGTCCACCATAACTACCTACTATGTGGTATTTCTCTGCCATTCCAAGTAAATTGCTTGCGTGCTACCTTTAAAATTTCATTCCTTGTCTTCGCAATATATAGCTCATGGGAAAATAGCTTAAAAACTATTGTGGTAAAGAATATGTCGCTTATGTATCTTATTTCTTATAAGTTGCTTGTTGAGTGATACGTCTCCGACGTATCGATAATTTCTTATGTTCCATGCCACATTATTGATGATATCTACATGTTTTATGCACACTTTATGTCATATTCGTGCATTTTCTGGAACTAACCTATTAACAAGATGTCGAAGTGCTAGTTCTTCGTTTCTGCTGTTTTTGGTTTCGAAATCCTAGTAACGAAATATTCTCGGAATTGAACGAAATCAACGCCCGGGTTCCTATTTTGCCCGGAAGCATCCAGAACACACGAGAACCGCGTAGAGGGGGCACGAGCCCACCAAACCCTACGCAGGCGCGGCCAAGGGGGCCGCGCCCCTATAGTGTCGGCGCCCCTTCGACCTTCGACGCCGCCTCTTCGCCTATATAAAGCCCCCGGACCTAAAACCACGAGACGGAAAAGCCACGGTACGAGAAACCTTCCGGAGCCGCCGCCATCGCGAAGCCAAGATCCGGGGACAGGAGTCTCCGTTCCGGCACGCCGCCGGGACGGGGAAGTGCCCTGGAAGGCTCCTCCATCGACACCACCGCCATCTTCATCAACACCGTTGTCTCCCATGAGGAGGGAGTAGTTCTCCATCGAGGCTCGGGGCTGTACCGGTAGCTATGTGGTTCATCTCTCTCCTATGTGCTTCAATACAATAATCTCATGAGCTGCCTTACATGATTGAGATTCATATGATGATGCTTGTAATCTAGATGTCATTATGCTAGTCAAGTGGGTTTTACTTATGTGATCTCCAGGAGACTCCTTGTCCCACGTGTGTAAAGGTGACGAGTGTGTGCACCGTGTGGGTCTCTTAGGCTATATTTCACGGAATACTTATTCACTGTTATGAATGGCGTAGTGAAGTGCTTATTTATATCCCTTTATGATTGCAATGTGTTTTGTATCACAATTTATCCATGTGCTACTCTAGTGATGTTATTAAAGTAGTTTATTCCTCCCTGCACGGTGTAATGGTGACAAGTGTGTGCATCCGTGTTAGTACTTGGCGTAGGCTATGATTATGATCTCTTGTAGATTATGAAGTTAACTATTGCTATGATGGTATTGATGTGATCTATTCCTCCTACATAGTGTGAAGGTGACGAGTGTGCATGCTATGTTAGTACTTGGTTTAGTCGTGTTGATGTTTCATGCACTCTAAGGTTATTTAAATATGAACATTGAATATTGTGGAGCTTGTTAACTCCGGCATTGAGGGTTCGTGTAATCCTACGCAATGGTGTTCATCATCCAACAAGAGTGTAGAGTATGCATTTATCTATTCTCGTTATGTGATCAAAGTTGAGAGTGTTCACTAGTGAAAGTCTAATCCCTAGGCCTTGTTCCTAAATATCGCTATCGCTGCTTGTTTACTATTTTACGAGTGTTACTACTCGCTGCGTTACTACTTGCTTGTTTCATCGTCCCGGGCAAAGCACTTTTCTGGTGCCGTTGCCACTTGCTCATACTTATTTATACCACCTCGTATTTCACTATCTCTTCGCCGAACTAGTGCACCTATTAGGTGTGTTGGGGACACAAGAGACTTCTTGCTTTGTGGTTGCAGGGTTGCATGAGAGGGATATCTTTGACCTCTTCCTCCCCGAGTTCGATAAACCTTGGGTGATCCACTTAAGGGAAACTTGCTGCTGTTCTACAAACCTCTGCTCTTGGAGGCCCAACACTGTCTACAAGAATAGAAGCACCCGTAGACATCAAGCTATTTTACGGCGCCGTTGCTTGGGGAGAAAAGGTAAAAGGTACTCACACTCCGGATCTCGGCTACTAAGCTATTTTCGCCGTTGTAAGTACTCGAAGCTATTTCCTTTAGATCCTGCAATTGCATCTTTTTGTTTCTTGTTTACACTAGTTTGGCATAATGGACAACAATGAGCTTCTTATTCTATTTCCTGACTTAAGACATGGATGGTTTGATGAGAAAATTAAAAAACCTATGGAATCTTATTTGCATGCTGGTAGTAATATTAGTATGAACGCTTTGAACACCATTGTTGATAATGATATAGAAAGTTCTAAGCTTGGGGAAGCTGGTTTTCATGATCTTTTTAGTCCCCCAAGCATTGAGGAGAAAATTTTCTTTGATGATACTTTGCCTCCTATTTATGATGATTATAATGATAGTGGTCTTTTGGTGCCACCTACTATGGAGAGTAAATTTTGTTGTGATTATACTATGCCTCCTACACTTGATGAGAATAATAATGATAGCTACTTTGTTGAATTTGCTCCCACTATTACCAATAAAATTGACTATGCCTATGTGGAGAGTAATAATTTTATGCATGAGACTCATGATAAGAATGCTTTATGTGATAGTTATATTGTTGAGTTTGCTCATGTTTCTACTGAAAGTTATTATGAGAGAGGAAAATATGGTTGTAGAAATTTTCATGTTACTAAAACACCTCTCTATGTGCTGAAATTTTTGAAGCTACACTTGTTTTATCTTCCTATGCTTGTTACTTTGCTCTTCATGAACTTGTTTATTTACAAGATTCCTATGCATAGGAAGCATGTTAGACTTAAATGTGTTTTGAATTTGCCTCTTGATGCTCTCTTTTGCTTCAAATACTATTTCTTGCGAGTGCATCATTAAAACTGCCGAGCCCATCTTAATGGCTATAAAGAAAGAACTTCTTGGGAGATAACCCATGTGTTTATTTTGCTACAGTACTTTGTTTTATATTTGTGTCTTGGAAGTTGTTTACTACAGTAGCAACCTCTCCTTATCTTATTTTATTGCATTGTTGTGCCAAGTAAAGTCTTTGATAGAAAGGTTGATACTAGATTTGGATTACTGCGCAGAAACAGATTTCTTTGCTGTCACGAATTTCGACCTGCCTCTCTGTAGGTAGCTCAGAAAAATATGCCAATTTACGTGCGTGATCCTCAGATATGTACGCAACTTTCATTCAATTTGGGCATTTTCATTTGAGCAAGTCTGGTGCCTCAATAAAATCCATCTTTACGGACTGTTCTGTTTTGACAGATTCTGCCTTTTATTTCGCATTGCCTTTTTTGCTATGGTGGATGAATTTCTTTGTTCCATTAATATCCAGTAGCTTTATGCAATGTCCAGAAGTGTTAAGAATGATTGTGTCACCTCTGAACATGTTAATTTTTATTGTGCACTAACCCTCTAATGAGTTGTTTCGAGTTTGGTGTGGAGGAAGTTTTCAAGGGTCAAGAGAGGAGGATGATATACTATGATCAAGAAGAGTGAAGAGTCTAAGCTTGGGGATGCCCCGGTGGTTCACCCCTGCATATTTTAAGAAGACTCAAGCGTCTAAGCTTGGGGATGCCCAAGGCATCCCCTTCTTCATCGACAACTTATCAGGTTTCTTCTCTTGAAACTATATTTTTATTCGGTCACATCTTATGTACTTTACTTGGAGCGTCTGTTGTTTTTATTTTTGCTTTGTTTGAATAAGTTCATCCTTGTGTGGGAGAGAGACACGCCCGCTGGTTCATATGAACACATGTGTTCTTAGCCTTTAATTTTCATGGCGAAGGTTAAAACTGCTTCGTTAAATTGTTATATGGTTGGAAACGGAAAATGATACATGTAGTAAATTGCTATAATGTCTTGGATAATGTGATACTTGGCAATTGTTGTGCTCATGTTTAAGCTCTTGCATCATATGCTTTGCACCCATTAATGAAGAAACACCTAGAGCTTGCTAAATTTGGTTTGCATATTTGGTCTCTCTAAAGTCTAGATAACTTCTAGTATTGAGTTTGAACAACAAGGTAGACGGTGTAGAGTCTTATAATGTTTACAATATGTCTTTTATGTGAGTTTTGCTGCACCGGTTCATCCTTGTGTTTGTTTCAAATAACCTTGCTAGCCTAAACCTTGTATCGAGAGGGAATACTTCTAATGCATCCAAAATCCTTGAGCCAACCACTATGCCATTTGTGTCCACCATACCTACCTACTACATGGTATTTCTCCGCCATTCCAAAGTAAATTGCTTGAGTGCTACCTTTAAAATTTCCATTCTTCACCTTTGCAATATATAGCTCATGGGACAAATAGCTTAAAAACTATTGTGGTATTGAATATGTACTTATACACTTTATCTCTTATTAAGTTGCTTGTTGTGCGATAACCATGTTCCCGGGGACGCCATCAACTACTCTTTGTTGAATATCATGTGAGTTGCTATGCATGTCCGTCTTGTCTGAAGTAAGAGAGATCTACCACCTTAATGGTTGGAGCATGCATATTGTTAGAGAAGAACATTGGGCCGCTAACTAAAGCCATGATTCATGGTGGAAGTTTCAGTTTTGGACATATATCCTCAATCTCATATGAGAACATTAATCGTTGCCACATGCTTATGCATTAAAGAGGAGTCCATTATCTGTTGTCCATGTTGTCCCGGTATGGATGTCTAAATTGAGAATAATCAAAAGCGAGAAATCCGAAATGCGAGCTTTCTCCTTAGACCTTTGTACAGGCGGCATGGAGGTACCCCATTGTGACACTTGGTTAAAACATGTGTATTGCGATGATCCGGTAGTCCAAGCTAATTAGGACAAGGTGCGGGCACTATTAGTAAACTATGCATGAGGCTTGCAACTTGTAAGATATAATTTACATAACTCATATGCTTTATTACTACCGTTGACAAAATTGTTTCATGTTTTCAAAATAAAAGCTCTAGCACAAATATAGCAATCGATGCTTTCCTCTTTGAAGGACCTTTCTTTTACTTTTAATGTTGAGTAAGTTCACCTATTTCTCTCCACCTCAAGAAGCAAACACTTGTGTGAACTGTGCATTGATTCCTACATACTTGCATATTGCACTTGTTATATTACTCTATGTTGACAAATATCCATGAGATATACATGTTACAAGTTGAAAGCAACCGCTGAAACTTAATCTTCCATTGTGTTGCTTCAATGTATTTACTTTAAATTATTGCTTTATGAGTTAACTCTTATGCAAGACTTATTGATGCATGTCTTGAAAGTGCTATTCATGAAAAGTCATTGCTTTATGATTCAGTTGTTTACTCATGTCATTACCATTGTTTTGATCGCTGCATTCATTACATATGTTTACAATATGATCAAGTTTATGATGGCATGTCACTCCAGAAACTAAGCTTGGGGATGCTGATACGTCTCCGACGTATCGATAATTTCTTATGTTCCATGCCACATTATTGATGATATCTACATGTTTTATGCACACTTTATGTCATATTCGTGCATTTTCTGGAACTAACATATTAACAAGATGCCGAAGTGCTAGTTGCTGTTTTCTGCTGTTTTTGGTTTCAGAAATCCTAGTAACGAAATATTCTCGGAATTGGACGAAATCAACGCCCAGGTTCCTATTTTGCCCGGAAGCATCCAGAACACACGAGAACCGCGCGAGAGGGGCACAGCCCACCAAACCCTAGGCCGGCGCGGCCAAGGGGGGCCCGCGCCCCTATAGTGTCGGCGCCCCTTCGACCTTCCGACGCCGCCTCTTCGCCTATATAAAGCCCCCTGGACCTAAAACCACGAGACGGAAAAGCCACGGTACGAGAAACCTTCCGCAGCCGCCGCCATCGCGAAGCCAAGATCCGGGGGACAGAGTCTCTCGTTCCCGCACGCCGCCGGGACGGGGAAGTGCCCCCGGAAGGCTCCTCCATCGACACCACCGCCATCTTCATCAATGCTGATGTCTCCCATGAGGAGGGAGTAGTTCTCCATCGAGGCTCGGGGCTGTACCGGTAGCTATGTGGTTCATCTCTCTCCTATGTGCTTCAATACAATAATCTCATGAGCTGCCTTTACATGATTGAGATTCATATGATGATGCTTGTAATCTAGATGTCATTATGCTAGTCAAGTGGGTTTTACTTATGTGATCTCCGGAGACTCCTTGTCCCACGTGTGTAAAGGTGACAAGGTGTGCACCGTGTGGGTCTCTTAGGCTATATTTCATGTAATACTTATTCACCGTTATGAATGGCGTAGTGAAGTGCTTATTTATATCCCTTTATGATTGCAATGTGTTTTGTATCACAATTTATCCATGTGCTACTCTAGTGATGTTATTAAAGTAGTTTATTCCTCCCGCACGGTGTAATGGTGACAAGTGTGTGCATCCGTGTTAGTACTTGGCGTAGGCTATGATTATGATCTCTTGTAGATTATGAAGTTAACTATTGCTATGATGGTATTGATGTGATCTATTCCTCCTACATAGTGTGAAGGTGACAGTGTGCATGCTATGTTAGTACTTGGTTTAGTCGTGTTGATCTTTCATGCACTCTAAGGTTATTTAAATATGAACATTGAATATTGTGGAGCTTGTTAACTACGGCATTGAGGGTTCGTGTAATCCTACGCAATGGTGTTCATCATACAACAAGAGTGTCGAGTATGCATTTATCTATTCTGTTATGTGATCAATGTTGAGAGTGTCCACTAGTGAAAGTATGATCCCTAGGCCTTGTTCCTAAATATCGCTATCGCTGCTTGTTTACCGTTTTACAGTGTTACTACCGGTGCGTTACTACCGCTTGTTTACTCGTCCCGGGCAAAGCACTTTTCCGGTGCCGTTGCCACCGCTCATACTTATTTATACCACCTGTATTTCACTATCTCTTCGCCGAACTAGTGAACCTATTAGGTGTGTTGGGGACACAAGAGACTTCTTGCTTTGTGGTTGCAGGGTGGCATGAGAGGGATATCTTTGACCTCTTCCTCCCTGAGTTCGATAAACCTTGGGTGATCCACTTAAGGGAAACTTGCTGCTGTTCTACAAACCTCTGCTCTTGGAGGCCCAACACTGTCTACAAGAATAGAAGCACCCGTAGACATCATTGAGCGGTAACCATGTTTCTGGGGACGCCATCAACTGTTACACCTTTGTTGAATATCATGTGAGTTGCTATGCATGTTCGTCTTGTCTGAAGTAAGGGTGATTTGTCATGATTAAACGATTTGAGTATGCATATTGTTAGAGAAGAACATTGGGCCGCCAAACAAAGCCATGTTTCATGGTGGAAGTTTCAGTTTGGACATTAATCCTCTATCTCTTATGAGAATATTATCTGTTGTTGAATGCTTAAGCATTAAAGAGGAGTCCATTATCTGTTTTCTATGTTGTCCCGGTATGGATGTCCTTAAGTTGAGATCTATCAACGAGAAATCAAATGCGATCTATCTCCTTGGACCTTTGTACAGGTGACATAGAGGTACCCCTTTGTGACACTTGGTTGAAACATATGTAATGCAATGATAATCCATGGAAATCCGAGCTAATTAGGACAAGGTGCGAGCACTATTGGTATTCGATGCATGAGGCTTGCAACTTATAGGAGGTTTTATGCATAACACATTTGAATTATTACTACCGTTGACAAAATTGTTTCCATGTTTTCAAAATAAAAAAGCTCTAGCACATGAGTAATCCCTCGCTTCCTCTGCGAAGGGCCTTTCTTTTACTTTGTGTTGAGTCAGCTTTACCTACTTCTTTCCGTCTTAGAAGCAAACACTTGTGTCAACCGTGTGCATTGATTCTTACATATTTGCTTATTTGCATTCATCATATTACTTTGTGTTGACAATTATCCATGAGATATACATGTTGAAGTTGAAAGCAACTGCTGAAACTTATATCTTCCTTTGTGTTGCTTCAAAACCTTCTATTAAGAATCTATTGCTTTATGAGTTAACTCTTATGCAAGACTTATTGATGCTTGTCTTGAAAGTATTGTTCATGAAAAGTCTTTGCTATATGATTCAGCTTGTTTAGTCATTATCTTTACCATTGCTTTGAATCACTTCATTCATCTCATATGCTTTACAATAGTATTGATCAAGATTATGATGGTAGCATGTCACTTCAGAAATTATCCTTGTTATCGTTTACCTACTCGAGGGCGAGTAGGAACTAAGCTTGGGGATGCTTGATACGTCTCAAACGTATCTATAATTTCTTATGTTCCATGCTAGTTTTATGACAATACTCACATGTTTTATATACACTTTAAATCATTTTGATGCATTTTCCGGCACTAACCTATTAACAAGATGCCGAAGCGTCGGCTCTCGTTTTCTCGCTGTTTTTGGTTTCAGAAATCTTACACAGGAAATATTCTCGGAATTGGACGAAACAAAAGCCCACGGTCTTATTTTCCACGGAGCCTCCCAGAAGTACGAAGAGGAGAGGAAGAGGGGACGCGAGGCGGCCACACCCTAGGGGGCGCGACCCCACCCCTGGCCGCGCCGCCCTATGGGGTGGGCCCCTCGGCCGCCCCCCGACTCTGCCCCTTCGCCTATTTATTCTCTCCGTCGCGAAAACCCTAGTACCGAGCCACGATACGAGAAAACATACTGTGACGCCGTCGCCGCCAATCCCATCTCGGGGGATTCAGGAGATCGCCTCCGGCACCCTGCCGGAGAGGGGAATCATCACCGGAGGATTCTACATCATCATGTCCGCCTCCGGATTGATGCGTGAGTAGTTCATCCTTGGACTATGGGTCCATAGCAGTAGCTGATGGTTGTCTTCTCTTTTTGTGCTATCATGTTTAGATCTTGTGAGCTGCCTAACATGATCAAGATCGTCTATTTGTAATGCTACATGTTGTGTTTGTTGGGATCCGATGAATATGGAATACTATGTCAAGTTGATTATTGATCTATCCTATATGTGTTGTTTATGATCTTTCATGCTCTCCGTTGCTAGTAGAGGCTCTGGCCAAGTTGATACTTGTAACTCCAAGAGGGAGTATTTATGCTCGATAGTGGGTTCATGCCTCCATTGAATCTGGGACAGTGACAGAAAGTTCTAAGGTTATGGATGTGCTGTTGCCACTAGGGATAAAACATCAATGCTTTGTCTAAGGATATTTGTGTTGATTACATTACGCACAGTACTTAATGCAATTTTCTGTTGTTTGCAACTTAATAACTGGAAGGGGTGCAGATGCTAACCCGAAGGTGGACTTTTTAGGCATAGATGCATGCTGGATAGCGGTCTATGTTATTTGTCGTAATGCCCTAAGTAAATCTCATATTAGTCATCATGATATGTATGTGCATTGTTATGCCCTCTCTATTTGTCAATTGCCCAACTGTAATTTGTTCACCCAACATGCTATTTATCTTATTGGAGAGACACCACTAGTGAACTGTGGACCCCGGTCCATTCTTTTACATCTGAAATACAATCTACTGCAATCTCTGTTCGCTGTTGTTCTTCGCAAGCAAACATCATTCTCCACACCATACGTTTAATCATTTGTTTACAGCAAGCCGGTGAGATTGACAACCTCACTGTTAAGTTGGGGCAAAGTACTTTGATTGTGTTGTGCAGGTTCCACGTTGGCGCCGGAATCCCTGGTGTTGCGCCGCACTACACTCCTTCACCAACAACCTTCACGTGGCCTTCATCTCCTACTGGTTCGATAACCTTGGTTTCTTTCTGAGGGAAAACTTGCTGCTGTGCGCATCACACCTTCCTCTTGGGGTTCCCAACGGACGTGTGCATCACGCGCCATCAATGGCGGTGACGATGGCGACGATCTCTCCTCTCCGGGAAGGAATTTCCCCGGCAAATTTCAGCCTGCCGGAGAGCTTTTCTCCCTCTCTCGTTCTCCGCCCCGTAGCGCTGGCGGAATATTTCTCTGGTCGTACCCCCGATCTTAGGTTTCCCAAGGGGTTGATATACGCGAGGGGGCATCGTCAGAGGTGGGCCAAGGAAGCCACACCATGCCTAGGCGCGGCCTGAGGTGGGCCCGCGCCTAGGGGTGGTTTGGAGCCCCCTGGCCCATCTTGGCCTCCCCTTTTGGCTTCCTCCGTCATCTGGAAAAATATGATTTTCAGTATCTTTGTTGGGAATTGTTGGTCTTCAGAAATATGGTGCCTTGACAGTCCTTTTTCCAGCAGATTCCTAGCTCCGGTGGTTAATTCTCCAATAATCATCAAACATGCAAAAATAGATGGAATGACATAAGTATTACCTCTAAATATGAAATATATCAATGATATAAAATAGTGATGCAAATTGGACGTATCAACTCCCCCAAGCTTAGACCTCGCTTGTCCCCAAGCGAAACTAAACTTGGTAAACCAGACCACGGGTTTATGGAGTGAAGTGTCGATAAACAATATACGGACAAGAAGCAACATAATTACCAATACACAAGTCATAATAGACAGCAACTTCTTCTTATATAATTCAACTTGCTATGAGTAAGGAATCATTAATTAGAGGTGTATAGAGGAATCATAATTGATGATGGCAACCTTTTGCTCTTGGTCAGAGAACAATTAACAAATGGTACTTATCTTTCGAGCAGAGTCTTTATATTAGAGCTTATTGCAGAAATCACATGCTCAATCATTTCAATCTCTTTTCAATCATAGATAGCTTTCAGAGTTATATTCATTCGGATAAAAGTATTGTGCTACACAAGGAAGAATAAAGAGAGGATTGAATGGATCAACATATATAAATGGTTGGATCACAACAACTCTAATGCTTACTTGAGTTAGAGGAATATAGGTTTACTGACTCAACATAAAAGTAAAAGAAAGGCCTTGCGCAGAGGGAAGCAAGATTACTCATGTGCTAGAGCATTTTTGTTTTAAATGCAATAGGAGTGTTGAAAATATTTTTTTTGAGAGGTGTGCATGTCTATGTCAACGGTAGTGATAATTAATATGACTCATCATATAAGTTGCGTGTCTCATGCCCATATACCATTAGCGCCCACAAACTTGTCTTACTTTAATGATTACCAAAGATCTTCATCATATGCATATAGTTTCAACCAAGTATCGCAAAGGGGTACCTCCATGTCGCCTGTAGAAAGGTCCAAGGAGATAAATCGCATTTGATTTCTCCATTTTGATAAATCTTAACTTTAGACATCCATCCCAGGACAACATGGAAAACAGATGGTTGGACTCTTCTGATTAATGCTTTAAGCATTCAACGGTAATATTATCTCGATTAAGATTTGAGGATTTAATTGTCTGGCTGAAACTTTCACCATGTGAACATGGATTCGGCTGGCGGCCCTTTGCTCTTCTCTAACAAATATGCATACTCCAATCTAAACATGGCAACCCCAATTATTTCACACAAGAGGGACATTCATAGCATGGTAAAACATGATATTCAACAAAAAGAGACACGTTGATGGCGTTCCCTAGACAACATGGTTATCGCACAACAAGTAACTTATAAGTTACATAATCCTTATCACAATAGTATTTTTAGACTAAGTTCCCATGAGCTAAGAACAAAACACAAAATGGGTAGTAATGTTTGAAGGTTTAAAGGTAGCACACAAGCAATTCACTTTGGAGTGGCGGCAAAATAGCACATATAGGTAGGTATGGTGGACACAAAGGGCATGAGTTTTTGGTTCATGGTTTGGATGCACGAGAAGCATTCCCTCTCAGTACATGTCTTTGGCTAGCGAGGTTGGGTAGCAAGCATAAGAGTTGAGCGATACAAACAAATATACATGTGATAGAAAACAATCATGCAATCTTCCTTGGGAGTACAAATGATTTAATCTTAAGAATATGAAGCTTATGAGCCAACAAGAAAGAAAGATAATGGAATAATATATCTACATGTATTTCTCTCTTTTCTACTTAAGCCTCAAAGTAATGTTGCTACTGACCAATGCTAAGTTTGCCAAGATCAACTAGAATTACTTAATGCTCCCAAAGTGATACCAATACTAACCAACAAGTTTAATCATATGATAGAAGTCACAAACTAAAATAAGATGTGCAGAAAGTAAATGATAAAGACTTCTCATTAATATTCCATAATGGCAACTCACACCAAGGGATACATAGATAACCAACTAAGGAGAGATACTTCCACACTTCAAACTATTATATATGATAACTTCGCTACTCATGATATGACTATACTGAAAAATAAATAAGTAAAAGATGATAGTGTGATACCGCGGCAGTCCCCAAGCTTGGAACAAGCCAAGGGGATTCCAATACCGATGACGAATCACTCCTTCGGCGGTGGTGGTGCGTCCATGATTGGAGTAAGAAAGTTCTCCAGCATTCTGCGAAGCCGGTTGTTCTCCTCCCAAAGAATCTCCAGCTCCTTTCTCGGAGCTCGATATTTATCACAAAACTCATCAGTGACTCGAATGGCCTCCTCTACTGCAGGGAAGGAGCTGAGGTCTAGAATTGGTTGTTTTGGTCCCTGCATATTATGAGAAAAAGCACGCCCAGTGTTAACTGATCCTACGAGGGTAGGTTTCCTTGCCCTCAATCTTGCAGCAATCTTCCCCTCTCCGCTTGATGATATCTCCTTTACTTCCTCCATCCATCCAGCAAGAGTCCTCCGTTCAAGATCACGGAGGAGCTCGCACCGGCGTTGAAGCTCGCGATCCTCTGAAGATGAACCCCGGGATGACATCTGGACAGAAACAGATCAAAACAAAAACAAGATGAGAACACAATATACATATCTCGAGGGATCCGGGGGATTATATAGCAAAAATTTCCGTAACAAAAGGAAGAGAACAAGGCGAAACTGGGTCGGAAAGGGGCTCCAGGGCATCCAGACCATGCCTAGGTGTGGCCTGGAGCTGGCCCGCGCCTAGGGGTGGTTTGGTGCCCCTGGGCACCTTCTCGTACCTGTTTTCGTCTCGTAATTTTTCATATTTAGCAAAAATAGCAAAAACAATGTCTGGAAAGCCTAACGCAAACTTTTTCTTGCTAGAACTGTTACCTATTCGGAAATGGACTCCGCTGATTCCTGGAATTGCTCCTTAATGAATATTTTCGGAGTCACCACTTGAATAATATCAACATCTTCATTATAAGAATCTCCAGAAATATAATGTTTGAGTCTTTGCCCATTCACCACTTGTGTAGTATTATCCTTCAAGGAAGCAATTTTTATGACACCGGAACGATACACCTCTTCAATAATAAAAGGTCCTTCCCATTTCGAGAGTAATTTTCCTGCAAAAAATCTGAGACAAGACCTATACAATAAAACTTTATCGCCTACATGGAACTCTCTTTTAAGAATTCTCTTATCATACCACTTTTTAACCTTCTCTTTAAAGAGTTTAGCATTTTCATAAGCTTCACTCCTCCATTCATCTAAAGAACTCAAGTCAAGCAACCTTTTCTTACCGGCTAGTTTGAAGTCTCTATTAAGTTCTTTCACTGCCTAGTAAGCTTTGTGTTCTAATTCTAAAGGCAAGTGACAAGCTTTTCCATAAACCATTTTGTAAGGAGACATACCCATAGGATTTTTATAAGCAGTTCTGTAAGCCCACAAAGCATCATTTAACTTTCTAGCCCAATTCTTCCTAGATTTACTAATAGTCTTTTGCAAGATAGATTTAATCTCTCAATTTGATAATTCTATTTGCCCACTTGTTTGAGGATGATAGGCTGAAGCAATTCTATGATTAACATCATATCTAGCAAGTGTCTTTCTAAAACCGCCATGAATAAAATGAGAACCTCCATCAGTCATAAAATATCTAGGCACACCAAATCTAGGGAAAATAACATCCTTAAGAATTTTTAATGAGATCTCACCATCAGCACTCTTTGAGGTATAGCTTCTACCCATTTAGTAACATAATCAACAGCAACAAGTATGTGAGTATAACCTTCCGAAGAAGGAAAAGGACCCATAAAGTCAAATCCCCAATAGTCAAATGGTTCAATAACAAGAGAATAATTCATAGGCATTTCGTTGCGTCTAGAAATATTACCAACTCTTTGGCAGTCATCACAAGATAAAATAAACCTTCTTGCATCTTTAAAGAGGGTAGGCCAATAAAAACCTGATTGTATAACCTTTCGTGCAGTTCTATCTCCAGCATGATGTCCTCCATGAGCACTACCATGACATTTCCTCAATATATCTTGTTGCTCATATTCCGGAACACATCTTCTCATAATACCATCCACTCCTTCTTTATATAAGTGTGGGTCGTCCCAAAAATAATGCCTCAAATCATAAAAGAATATCCTTCTTTGATGAGCTGTAAATGTTGGAGGCAAATACTTGGAAATAATAAAGTTAGCATAATCAGCATACCAAGGACTCTTAGGCGAGGTTACCTTTATTGCAACCAATTTTTTATTTGTAAAACTATCATTAACAGGAATAGGATCATAAGAAATGTTTTCCAATCTAGACAGATTATCAGCAACAGGATTTTCAGCACCCTTCCTATCTACAATATGCAAATCAAACTCTTGTAAAAGCAACACCCATCTAATAAGTCTAGGCTTACCGTCCTTCTTTTCCATAAGGTATCTAATAGCAGCATGATCATTATGAATGGTAACTTCCGAATCAACAATATAAGGTCTAAACTTATCAGAAGCGAAGACTACAGCTAGAAATTCTTTTTCAGTAGTAGCATAATTCTTTTGAGAAGCATCAAGAGTCTTACTAGCATAATGAATAACATTCAACTTATTATCTACTCATTGTCCGAAAATAGCACCTACCGCAAAATCACTAGCATCACACATAACTTCAAAAGGTAAATTCCAATCAGGTGGTTGCACAATAGGAGCAGTAGTTAAAGCCTTCTTTAGAGTTTCAAAAGCTTCGTTATAGTCATCATCAAAAACAAAATGTACATCCTTTTGGAGAAGATTAGTAAGAGGCTTTGAAATTTTAGAGAAATCTTTAATAAACCTCCTATATAAACCAGCTTGACCAAGAACACTACGAATACCTATAACATCCCTAGGACATGGCATTTTCTTAATTGCTTCCACTTTGGCTCTGTCGACTTCAATACCTCTTTCAGAAATTTTATGTCTAAGAACAATTCCTTCATTTACTATAAAGTGGCATTTCTCCCAATTAAGAACAAGATTAGTTTCTTCACATCTCTGCAAAACTTTCTCAAGATTGTGCAAACAGTTATCGAAAGAAGTCCCATAGACGGAGAAATCGTCCTGAATACTTCCACAATTTTTTCACAAAAACCATGAAGGAAATTGTCCTGAATACTTCCACAAAGAAGTCCCATTAGACGATGCTAGCAATGGTGAGGGGCAGGATATAGGCGGTGGTAAGGTGGCAGGGTTGCGTTGCGGAGGTAGGTGATCAAGTTGGTTCCTGCTGGCGTGTGCACCACTGCCGGGAGGTCCCTAGGGTTCCAAGAGGTGGACATGCGCGGATGCGCTTGCTGTCCGCGCTGATGCATTGTCAACTCAAATTTGGGCCACAAATGGATCATCGCGGATAGGTAGGTTCGTTCTTTCGGACCGATGGGCTAGGGTTTGGCCCTAACTTTATTCACACGGGCACGTCGATCCCATTTACGTCGGGCCACTGGAGATGCCCTCGCCGCTCTACGACACCGAGGTGGCGTTCACCATTTTCTCCGGTTGTGGCTGCCTCTTCGAGTTCTCCAGCTCGTCGTGGTATGAAATGTATGTAAAGTTTTAACTCTACTCATGTCCATCGGCTGGCGATATCACATCCGAGGTTCGCAGCTTTTTTATATATAGATCTCTCTCAGCTTCATTCCCTGCGCAGCTGCGCTTGGTTTTGGAGGTTTGTTCATGCATTGCAGCCACTCTTCAAGCTGCATACAAGGAATACTATCAGGTATAGCTTTCTGCATGATAATTGTTAATGAACCTTGTTTGGTGCATGATGATTGTTGACCTTACTATCGTTGCCTATTCGACGGTACCTCAGAGGAGGGATCCTCACGAGGGGGAGAAGAAGTAGGGGCCATAGGGCGGAGTGCACACGGGACGGTGGTACGCGATTTACCCAGCTTCGGAACACCTGCACGATGGCAAGGCCTACTGCTGCTTGTCTGGAATTATCTAGGCGCTTTCGCGTTGTTACAATGAGTTGTGGTTGTCTCGTCTCTCCTTCGAGATCTCCCCTCAGGGCTCCCGGGATGCGGCTTATATAGGCGACCGGATCTAGGGTTTCTACGGAGAGTCCTACCCGGAATACAAGTTGCCTAACTATGGAATATTACATTGCCGTGTACGTCAAGGATTTACCTATTCCTAACTTGTCGTCATGGATCTGGATTCCTTCATGGGCCTTCACGGATCTGACTCCTGGCATAGACCTCTTCGGATCCGGGTACCTCTGTCGGTCGGTTCGGATCCGGGTACCATCGTAGGGAGGTTCGGATCCGGCTACCTTCGTAGGGCGGTTCCGATCCGGGTACCTCTGTAGGGCGGTTTGGATCCGACTACCTTCGTAGGGCGGTTCGGATCCGGCTACCTTCGTAGGGCGGTTCGGATCCGGCTACCTTCGTAGGTCGGTTGGGATCCGACTCCTTTTTCCTGGGTTGGACATCTTCCATCTTGATCAACAACAACTAGGCCACTCGGTGGGTCATATGCCATCATCGGTGGGCCACCCGGGCTTGCCGGAATCGGACCATGTCGATGGTATACCTATGAAGTATATCCACAACAGTAGCCCCCGGAGTTCTCCAAGATTCACCGTTCTTCCATCCACCTCAGCTTGCGCATGTATCTTCATCCTTTGGCTGGAACGAATAATAGAGAATCTTGAAGGACTCCAAACTTCATATCTCCAACCAAGTATTGGTCGGAAACTTCATGATCCAATGGTCAGATTCTTCGGAGACACCATCCAACGTAATCTTCGGTATGGATCCGACTAGCCAAATGTAGGTTCGGATCTGACTAGCCAAAATATAGGTGTGGATCCGACTACCCAAAATATAGGTGCGGATCCGACTACCAAAAAAATAGGTGCGGATCCGGCTACCAAAAATTGAGGTGCGGATCTGACTACCAAAAATTAGGTGCGGATCCGGCTACCAAAAATTAGTTGTGGATCCGGCTACCAAATATATAGGTGCGGATCCGGTTACCAAAAATTAGGTGCGGATCCGGCTACAAAAAAATTAGGTGCGGATCCGACTAGTTAGCCAGATTTTCGCCATCTTTGAAAATTTTCTTGACATAACCATATGTATGTAGCCCCCGAGCGTTGAGTCGGCTTGCTCCAAGGAGACTCGATGCTCAGAAACTTAGCCCCCAAGTGTCAAGGTGGAAAATTTCTGGCTTGTTGCTCCAAAGATTAATTCATCGATGTAGCCCCCGACCGCCAAGGTGAATTTACTTGAAAATACGGCTTGGTGCTCTTAGAGTAGCTTTATCTTTATATGTGACTTAGGAATAGCGTAAATCCCAAGCATCTAGGCGGAAATTTCCAGCATCGATACCCGAAAGGAAACACACTTTTCACCTAAGATCAACCCGCAGCCCCCGAGGGTTGGTTCCGGCTAAGCATTTCGGAATCAAGACTCAAGTTGCTTTTCCAGCTGTGCACGCCATGGATCCGCCTAACCTTCTCTCATTGGATCCGGCTAGCTTCCCCTGGGGCTTCGCGTGGTGCTAGATCTGCTTGAAAACACCTTAAATCGAGGACTATTGTACGTCCAAGTGTCATGTACCTGATACATAAACATAAAAACATATTTGTATTAAATTGTTTCTTTGATCATGTTAAACGAACAAATGTAAGGTGGAACAAAAACAGCCTTTGAACAAATGTTTTAAAGCTGAAACTATGCAGCAGTTGAACAACATAAAACTGTCAAGGCGGAAAAAACTCGACTATCTTGAACAGTTAATGTAATTTATATGTTTTAAGCAAGTGCTGGTTTATCTGTTCTTCTAGTTTATATGCTTGATTTTTCGCGAGACGGCAAACTTTAAACACAGAACATCTGCTGAGGCGATAGCGCTTAATAGCGAAACAATCAAGAACCTCAGAAACAGAGGCCGGCTTTAAGTACCGAGATGTCACTACTAAGGAATCCACACATAAAACAACAGAAAACGTGTAGGCCAGAAAACTTAAGCTAACGCCCGAAAGCGAAATTTTTGCAGCGTACTGGAGCCTTAAGCGGCAAAAACATTACAAAGTTTTTCACGAGCGTGAGGCAAATCGTGGGAAAGATATGACCAACAATGAAAGCGGTAAAAGACTCAGGATATGAGTGAACCAATCTTAATCTCATGATCATAAAATTTTAAAATATTAAATATAAATAGGGACTTAGCTGTTTGGAGCTGAGTCAACGTTGGTCGTGGCAGTTTTTGTTCGGCGTTCCGTCGAGCCGGTGCGAGATTGATTGTTGCGTTGGTCCTGTAGGTGCGGATCCACCTACCAAAATTTAGGTGTGGATCCGACTTCCAAAAATTTAGGTGCGGATCCACCTACCAAAATTTTGGTATGGATCCGGCTATAAAAATATAGGTGCGGATCCGACTACCAAAAATAGGTATGGATCCGGCAACCAAAAATTGAGGTGCGGATCCGGCTACCCAAAAATTGAGGTGCGGATCCGGCTACCCAAAAATATAGGTGCGGATCCGACTACCAAAAATGTAGGCGCGAATCCGGCAACCAAAAATAGGTATGGATCCGGCTACCAAAATATAGGTGCGGATCCGACAACCAAAACCAGGATTTGAAATTTTCAGATCTAAGGCGGAGTCTTCTTTAGGAAGGTCCAGCAACTCAGATCGAATCTTTGCAGCTTTGTCCAGCGCAGCGGCGGTCGTAGCTGCAGTACTTACCAGTGCGTTTCCGTCGAAATCACCGATGAACTTGACGGGGTCTGTCCTAGTCGGAATCCAGAATTCGAGAGAAGGACGATCGGAAAGTTGAAGCTTCCCATGGTGGAACCCTCCCGGTTCTGGCCTCCAGACGCCGCTGTCCCCATGGTGGGCGCCAACTGTCGTTGCCTATTCGACGGTACCTCAGAGGAGGGATCCTCACGAGGGGGAGAAGAAGTAGGGGCCATAGGGCGGAGTGCACACGGGACGGTGGTACGCGATTTACCCAGCTTTGGAACACCTGCACGATGGCAAGGCCTACTGCTGCTTGCACTAGTAGGAAAAGCCTCATCAGTGGCGCACCAAAAATGGATTCTGTGGCGCATGGGAGGTGCGCCACAGAAACGTCGCCACAAAAATAAGGTTTCTTTGGCGCACCTGCCCATGCGCCACAGAATTAAGGTTTCTGTGGCGCACGTGTTCTTAGGTGCGCCACGAAAAGCGTGCGCCACTGTAATTGGTTTTCAGTGCGCCACAGAATTTGCTTATATTATACACGATTTTGTGCTGCCTGCTATACACATGCATTTTATAGACAGCAATATACAAATATACAGGTTATATACAGCAACATTCAGATATAATATAAATATCATGTACATTGCACAGATATAACATAGACATCATCATCACATTACTTAGAGCCCGATCGAGATACATATATAGTGGCAAGTGTCAAATGTTTTGCATACAACTCTTAATTCATACAAAATTCACAATTTCGAGATACAAAGTAGTCTTCATCCGGTTCCTCCTTTGCTCCCTCATCTCCACCCACCAGGCTCGCTTGCATCGGGGTCCTTCATCCAGTTCCTACTATGATGAAAATGGAAGAAAGTGAGACCAACAAGTCCGATGCACAAGAGAAATGGAATAAATGCCTCATACATTGTTGGTCAACACAAATATTAACATTCAGGGACGGTGTAAGTGAGACCAAGTCCGATGCACAAGAGATTGATATTTGTGCTATCTTACCAGACTCACTTACGCCGCCCCCAAGTGTACGGTGACCAAACATTTTAATCATCGGCATTTTGAAAATCTCAAAGCAAATGGAATGACAAAATGGAATAAGTGCCTCATACATTGTTGGTCAACACAAATACTATGGTCGGAAACCATAGTTGCAGGATACACCGCAGCATACTTTGCGAAGGGCCTTTCTCCGGCCGCCGTTCCGTGAACGGGTGCTTGACGACACAACGACGCCGATCTGCCTCTCCGGCGCAGAACCACGGCGTCCCTCGCTGCCCAGCTGAACGAGTCCTTGATGCAAAGACCGTGCCGGCCTGCCCAGCATTATGTCGGGCAGTGTTGCCGCGCTTCAGGCCGTGTGTCCCGCGCCTCGCATCGCCTTCGTGCTCCGGTGAACCAATAGACCGATCGTTGGAATAAGGAAACCGATGACGGCCGGTCGCAAGATTAAATTGCGATCGGCCGTCATCGGCTTCCTTATTCCAACGATTAGTCTATTCGTTCACCGGGCAAAAAGGCGAAGAGTGCAGGGCGCCTGAGACACGGCCTCGAAGCACGGCAACGGGGTCGGCATGATGCTAGGGAGGCCGACACCGTCTTTGCATTAAGGACTCGTTCACGTACTCGGACGGCGAGAGAAGAAAAGTGGTGATGCACCGGAGAGGCAGGTCGGCGTTGTTGTCTCGTCAAAGACTCGTTCACGGAACGGCGGCCGGGAAAGGGGGGCCCGTCTACAAAGTATATTGCGGCGTATAGGTGACCAAACATTCTAATCATCGGCACTAAAATGGAAGAAAGAGCCAAGTGGTATCTCAACTAGATATCATATGCCTCATACTTTGTTGGTCGAAAGAAATATTAACATTCCGGGATGGGGTCGGTGAGGCCGGGTAGAATGCACAAGAGATTGATATTTGTGCCATCGCACCGGCTCACCGGCCCCACCCCAGAGTGTACAAGTGACCAAACAATTTAATCATCGGCACTAAAATGGAAGAAAGGCCAATGCAATTAAGAAGTAGCTAGTATGAACTAAATGGAATGCCTCATACTTTGTCGGTCAAAAGAAATATTAACATTCCGGGATGGAGTAAGCGAGGCCAGGTAGGATGCACAAGAGATTGATATTTGTGCCATCACACCAGGCTCGCTTGCTCCACCCCTGAGTGTACAAGTGACCAAACATTCTAATCATCGGCCAATGCAATTAAGAAGTGCCAACTCAAATAATAGACAACTGAATAGTATGAACTAAATGGAATGCCTCATACTTTGTTGGTCGAAACAAATATTAACATCCAGGGATGGAGTAAGTGAGGCCGGGTAGGATGCACAAGATATTGATATTTGTGCCATCACACCAGGCTCACTTGCTCCACCCCGAGTGTACGAGTGATCGACCAACCATCTAATCATCGGCATGTACAAAAACACCAACAAACCAACAACCATGGTGACATAAGTCAAGATGCTCAAACACACATAGCATGCATGGAGCAGATGCTCCAAAGGGATTATTCATCACTTGGTATATAGACCAAGTGATGCTGGTAAAAGAGAGGCCAATCAAGAACCAGTAGAATTCAAGTAAGTGATAGATATGCCTAAACAAGCAACAACACATAGCATATCCCAGCTAACCGGATGAGACAAGTCTTGGTAGCCAACTGAATCACCTAGCACCACCTAGCCTTTTAAAACCATCAGAAACAGTCCTTTTTCTTCAAAGGATACCACAGTGGCATTCATTTACATGATCCCCTACTGTGGATATCTCTATTTTCATCAAAGCCAACAAGAAAAGGATACCACAGTTGGCATTCATTTACATGATTCCCTAATGTGAATATCTCTATTTTAGTATACCATCATAAGCATTCCATTTAAATCACACATTTTAGTATATGTTCTTATCCAAGTTTTTGCCTCAGCCTTTGCATCATTGGCTGAGCCAAGACATCAAGCATCTGGCCAGGGAGCATTCTTTCTTTTTAGGGAACTATATGAACTATATGCACATGATCCAGTAAGCATCCCCACTAATCATAGCATTATAAGCATAGTAGCATACCATAAGCTCACAAGAATCCATCAAGTAAATCTTCACAAGGATACCACAAGTAGCATAGTAGCATACCATAAGCTCACAAGAATCCATCATTTTCTTCACAAGGATACCACAAGTAGCATACCATAGTAGCATTTCATGCATTTAAATGAACCAAGTAGCATCAAAACCAACCAAATGTCCAACTAGCAAGCAATACCAAGTGAGCAATCCAGGCTCCAAATGGAACCTTTGGAGCAGATATATATAGAGCCAATATAGCATGTCACTCGCTAGTAGTCGGTGTTCATATAGCATGTCCATTTAGTACCAAGCATAGCACCAATTTAGTACCAAGCATAGCACCAATTAATCAAGCAATATAGCAAAGCATCAGTAAAAAGCATAGCACCAATTAATCAAGCAATATAGCAGCATCAAGTAATAAGCATAGCACCAATTAATCAACTATAGCTCCATCAAGAATAAGCATAGCACCAATTAATCAAGCAATAGCAAGCATGACTCGCACATGAAACTTCACTAAAGCCAAAGCTTCAAGTAAAGCACTTAATCAAGGCTTTCATGCAAGGCTTGACAGCAACAACCGCAAGCAATGGGATCATAATTCAATCCATGTGCACATACCGGATAAATGGCATCAATGGGATCATAATTCAATCCATGTAATTAGCCAAGTTATACGGAATAAGAAAAGGGAGCACAAGCAGCATTTCATCGAGCACAACAAGCAAGCACAAAATCACAAGCAGCATTTCATCGAGCACTTTGTGCTCGCGCGGGAGAGGAAGAGGGAGGGGAGGGAGGGAGCTCACCGACGACGATGGCGGTTGTGGAGGAGCTCACCGACGACGACGGCAGGGGTGGAGGTCGCGGCGGCTCCTCCACCTTGACCCGGCGGCGGCTCCTCCACCTTGACGCCGCGCCGGCCCCTCCTCCTCCACGCCGCAGCGGCTTGTGCTGCTGGTGGCGGGGATGGGTGGAGCGTGGCGGTATGCGGCCCTCGCGGAGGAAGGCGGCGGCGGCGGCGACGGCAACGGCAGCGCCCGCCATGGAAGGCGGCGGCGCGGGGAGAGGGGAGAGGGGGAGAGAGTGGTATACGGGCGAGGGAGGGGTACGGCCATGATATAGGACACGTTATTTCTGTGGCGCACCGAGGCCAGTGCGCCACAGAACACGTCATTTATGTGGCGCACCTAGGCCAGTGCGCCACAGAATACGTTATTTCTGTGGCGCACCAAGTGCAGTGCGCCGTAGAAAAAGTGAAACCAATGATTGGGCGTGATAGGGTGTGGGCCCCACAAAGTTTTTGTGGCGCAGTGTTCCATGGTGCGCCACAAAATTAAGCTATTTCTGTGGCGCAACTTGCCAGGTGCGCCACAAAATAAATTTCTGTGGCGCATTTTTAATGGTGCGCCACAGAACTAAGCTTCGCCTATAAGGGTTTTCCTACTAGTGTTGTCTGGAATTATCTTGGCGCTTTCGCGTTGTTACAATGAGTTGTGGTTGTCTCGTCTCTCCTTCGAGATCTCCCCTCAGGGCTTCCGGGATCCGGCTTATATAGGCGCCCGGATCTAGGGTTTCTACGGAGAGTCCTACCCGGAATACAAGTTGCCTAACTACGGAATATTACATTGCCGTGTACATCAAGGATCCACCTATTCTTAACTTGTCGTCATGGATCCTGCTTCCTTCATGGGCCTTCACGAATCTGACTCCTGGCATAGACCTCTTCGGATCCGGGTACCTCTGTAGGTCGGTTCGTGATGGGGATATGCCCATAGGGGGTGGGTCGCCAGTCCCACTCGCCGTGAAGACGAAGGCCCAGGTGGACTGCCAGTCGCCCAAGCGACTGGGCCCAAAGGCGATTGGGCCGCGATCCTAAGGAGAAGATCTGTGCGACTGGATTAGAAGATTACTTGCAAGGGGGTTAACGAATCCCGGATTAATAGCAACGAATACGATTTGGAGTTATCGCTATGTAACCCTAGGTCGGGGTGTCTATATAAACCCCCGAGCTTAAACCCTAGAGGACACTTGATTCGAGATCTAATCTCCCTTTGTAAGCTCACGGCGTAGCCGCCGACTGAGCCCCCCATTGTAATTCTCCACTGAGCAATAAAGATCTAGCAGGACGTAGGCCTTTTACTCTCCGGAGGGGCTGAACCTGGGTAAAACCCTTGCGTCTCTTGCACCTCGACCCGTAGATGGCGATGTTCCCTTCCCCTCGCATCAACGAAGTGCTACCCCCCGTAGCATCTGCCGTGGTCACATCCACGACAGTGGCGCCCACCGTGGGGCATGGGACATCAAGCCTCCGAGCTACGGCGAGGCCCTACTCGCCGATGCGGCGGCCGGTTGCTTCCGGCAGGATGATCGCCACCGGCAGTTTCTTCCACATCCAGCCGAGCACCTACCGACCCGCCTCGTCGCCTCTCAAGCACGCCTGGATGGTGCCGATCGGCTCCATCAACCTCTTCGTTGGGCTCGCCGGCGTTAGCGACCCCTCGAGCCTCGCCCCGGCCGCTCGCACGACCCCTTCGCGCCGTGGCAGCTCCTCACTGCTACTCGCCCGGTCACCGGCGAGGTATACGCGGAGGCTGAGGCGGCCCTGGAAGACGATGCCGAGTCGGCGATCGTGGCACCGACTACCGACTCCAACATTGCCTCGGCAGCCGCCGACTCCGCCGACACCGCTCCAACCGCCGACTCCACTGACACCATCCCAGTCATCGACTCCGTCATCGCTGCGATCGACGCCGACTTCACCGACATCATCGCTATAACGTCGGTTGCAGGATCCACCGCTGCGTCCCCGACTGCTCGCTCCATCGCCACAGCGTCAACCAAGGACTCTATCTCCCTGGTCTCCCACCCGAGCGACTTCGAAGGTGGCTTCGAGGACGACTCCATCCTCTCCCTCTTCGGCAGCGACTCCGACTCGGACTCCGTCGAGGCCCCGCGCTACCGCAACCCAACCGCAGTCTTCATGGCAGGGGGTGAAGAAGAGCACCCAGTCGACGCCTTCACCACTCCCCTCCCTGCAACCGCCACCGCAACCGAGATCGAGGCGCACCGGGCGGCCCTCGAGGATCGAGAGGAAAAGGAGCTCGCCGAAAGGCGAAATTCCGCCTCGAGCAAGATGAAGTGAGAGCCGTATCTCACTATCGCCAGCAGCGAAACCGCCGGCGCATGGAGCGCGCCCGTGCGAACGACTTTCCCAGCGCACGCCTTAACTTCGACGACCCAGACGGAGAAATCCGGGTCGCCCGAGTCCAAAACCCTGACATCCCGGAAGGAAGTCGGGCTGCTGCAGATAGGGGCAATGTGCATGTCTACATCGACGACGTGGTGGTCAAATCGACTCGCCAGGCCGACCTCGTCAGCGACCTCGCCGAAACATTCGCCAACTTACGGCGGTACAAGATCAAGCTCAACCCTTTGAAATGCACCTTTGGGGTTCCATCAGGACAACTGCTAGGCTACGTCGTCTCCAAGCGAGGCATCGAGCCCAACCCGGAGAAGACACTGGCGGTCATGCGCACCAAGCAGCCGACTTGCCTAGTCGACGCGCAAAAACTTGCCGGTCGAGTCGCCGCACTCAGCCGCTTCATACCCCGGCTCGGAGACAAGGCTATGCCACTCTACCGCTTGCTCAAGAAGTCAGAATCATTCGGTGGACAGCGAGGCGCAGCAGGCCCCGGAAGAACTCCAAGCACGCTCTCTCGATCGCCCCTATCCTCGCAGCCCCACTGCCAAAAGAAACCATGCTCCTATACGTCGCCGCGTCGAATCGCGCTATAAGCGCGGTCATGGTCGTCGAACGGAAGGAAGAAGGAAGGGAGCAACTGGTACAACGCCCGGTCTACTACATCAGCGAAGCCTTGATCGAATCCAAGCAGCGGTATCCGCACTACCAAAAGCTGGTGTACGCAGTCCTCGGGGCCCGGCCGGCGACCGGCCCCTTACTTCCACGAGCACCCCATCAAGGTAGTCGCCTCAACACCACTCGCCGACATCATCCGAAACCGCGACGCAACCGGCCGGATCGCCAAGTGGGCAGCCGAGCTCGGCGTCCACAACATCACCTACGAGTCGCGCCACGCCATTAAATCTCAGTGCACTCGCCGACTTCCTCGCCGATTGGGAAGAGGCCCAGCAGCCAAGCTCCCCCGCGGACCTTAAACACTTGACATTGCACTTCGACGGTTCTAAAAACCTCGAAGGGGCGGGCGCGGGAGTCGTCCTCCCATCACCAAAGGGCGACACAGTGAAGTACGTCCCGCAACTTAGATTCGAGCCCCGCACCAACAACATGGCCGAGTACGAGGCGCTCCTACACGGCATGCGAGTCGCAAAAGAGATGGGCGCAACACGGCTGCGCTGCCTCGGCGATTCCGACCTAGTCGCCAGCCCGACCTCCGGCACCTGCGACGCCACCGACGCCAACATGATCGCATACAAGCGCGCCGTCGACCAAGCCGGCGCTAGCTTCGCCGGCCACATCGTCGAATGGGTCGACAGGCGCAAGAACGAAGAAGCCGACGCGCTAGCCGGAATCGGGTCCAAGCGACTCCAACCCCCTCCGGCGTCGTCCTGGACATCCTCAGCCACCCCTCGGTACGCGCACCACGCGAGCTGGACATTGCCGAGCCACCTGCTCTCGACTCCACCTTAGTCGCACTCACCGCCGATAGCATCGATTGGACCGAGCCGTACATAAGTTACCTTGAGCGCCAGGCACTGCCAATGGATGAAGCCAAAGCACGGGCCATCGTGCGCAGATGCAAGTCCTTCACCATTATCAACAATGAGCTATACAAGCGCGAGTGTCTCGGGAGTGTTCCAACGATGCGTCGCTACTACGGAAGGGCGCAACATCCTGCGCGACATCCACGCAGGGGACTGCGGCCACCATGCAGGCGCGCGTTCAATCGTCGCCAAGGCCTTTCGTCACGGCTTCTACTGGCCAACAGCCCACGAAGATGCAGTCGCCCTCGTCCGTTCGTGCGCCGGGTGCCAAAAGTATGCAAGCTCGGCCGCACATGCCAGGATCGGCATTGAAAACCATCCCCCTCACCTGGCCCTTCGCCGTCTGGGGCATGGACATGGTGGGAAAATTCAAAACGGCCCCCGGCGGATACACCCACCTCCTGGTGGCGGTGGACAAGTTCACCAAATGGGTGGAAGCAAAGCCCATAAAGAAGTGCGACGGGAAGACAGCCACAAAGTTCCTACGCGAGCTTATCTATCGGTATGGCTACCCTCACAGTATCATAACCGACAACGGCACCAACTTCGCGAAGGGGGAAATGGCTGATTTCTGCGAAGAGAAGGGCATCCGACTCGACCTCGCCTCAGTCGCCCACCCCGAGTCGAACGGCCAAGAAGAAAGGGCAAACCAGAGCATCCTTCATGGACTCAAACCGCGCCTGGTCGTGCCCCTAGAGCGCGCAGCCGGTTGCTGGGCATAGGAGCTCTCTTCAGTGCTGTGGGGCATCCGCACAACGCCTAACAGGTCAACCGGCTTCACGCCTTTCTTCCTGGTGTATGGCGCCGAAGCCGTCATGCCTACGGACATCGCCTACGACTCGCCTCGGGTCGCCAACTACGCCGAAGAAGACAACGAGCGAGCTCGCCAAGATGACGTCGACCTCCTCGACGAGGCCAGAGACCTCGCACTCTCCGTGAACCGCCATCTACCAGCAGGACCTCCGTCGCTACCACGAGCCGCCGTGTTCGGGGTCGCTCCTTCCAAGTCGGCGACCTGGTACTCCGGCTAATCCAGGACAAGAAAGGGATGCACAAGCTGTCCCCGCCCGGGAAGGACCGTTCGCCGTCAGCCGCGTACTCGGCAACGACTCCTACTACCTCATCGACGTCCGCAAGGACGACAAAGGCGAGCCACTCACCAAAGAGGTGGAGCGTCCCTGGAACATCAACCTCCTCCGACGGTTTTATACCTAAGGACAAAAATGTAGCCCGACAATTCAGAGGTTAATAAAAATCGCCGACCATTTTTGATCTCCAGCTCCGACTACCTCACCCTCACCCGCCAGATATCCTCATCTCTCATCCCGGTATATACCGGCCCAGTCGCCGCGATAAGCGATTAGGTACTGAGAGACCTCCGGTCGCCGCTGCTGGAAGAGCGAAGTCCACGATCGGCCAAGTAGCCGAGCTAACAAGGGCATGACAAAGTGACCGGTCGCAACACCAGGTCCGGCCACCCACCATCCCTTACGCTGTCGGGCGAAAACGGCGACTGGAACCCACAGCAGGGCCGCATGCTCGGCCAGCCCCACGGGCCACGGCGACCGCCTCGTGCTACGATATACAGCACAACAATGCCCTCCTCTACCTTAGGCTGGCGACTTGCGTGGCTAAGTACTTCGACTAGGGACCCCGCAAAACGGACCCGCGGCTCGCCAAGGAAAATACGCCCGCAATGACCCCCTTTGGAGTCGCCAAGCGACTGGCTCACCGAGCCACGACGAGTGGCGCGCTACATCCGAACAGCGCAAACTACAACTCACCGCTACTCCACCCATGAGGCTGCTATTTGTACTATAATGACTACGTACCGCGACTGGGGACGCCCAGCTCGAAAAGGAAAACAGTCAAGTCAATAGCCCTCATCGGGGTCGCAAGGCGACTGGCCCGAAGGCCATGGATAGTCGGAACCAACTCCAACGCATTGCCGCAACAAATAACGCAAATTCAAAAGCAACCACCAAATTATATTCAAACAAAAGCTATCACTGTATTTACAACTGACACCCGCTCGCGGGAATCCAAGCTCCTTCTTACACAGGAACTCAGGAAGCTACGAGGACGACCCCGGAGCCCCCTCTACGACAGGCTCGGCGCCACCATCCCCGTGACGAAACTTCGGCGTGTACAGCACGACCGGGTATGTCGACAACGAGCCGGCGGCCGCGGCATGGAAGAGGCGCTCCGCAGGGAAGTCCACCGGGCCTGACTCCTTCTCCGCGTCCCCAGGCGCCGCTTGACTGGGGATGTGAGTCTCCAAGTCCGCAGTCGCCAGCACTCGGTCGGCAAAGGGGCGTACCGCGTCCATCAGCCGCAGCACTTCGGCAACATCAAATTGGCCAGTCTCCGAGGGGAAGCCCGCAGTGACCTCCTCCACGTTGAACCCCTCAGAGTAGTGCGCCAGCACCATGCTTAGAGCCATGGTAATACCAACGCGGCAGGAGGAACGACGAAGCCAGTCCACAACAGCCGGAATGTTGGACACAGCCTTGAAGACGGACGGCGTGTCCCGCGGCATCACCTCCCGCGGACTCAGGTACTGGAGCGCGGCTAGTATCTCCCCCGCACAGGCGATGATACGCGCGGTCGCGGTCGACGAGCATTCCCGCGGGGTCGCCGTCTCCACGAAGTCGCACGTACCTGCCATCAACAACACAAAGGGAAAAGTGAGAACTCCCTCCAAAGCCAACTCGCCATGCTCGGGGACCGGCCCCCGAAGCCGACTCGCCATGCTCGGGACCGGCCCCGAAGCCGACTCGCCATGCTCGGGGACAGGCCCCCGAAGCCGACTCGCCATGCTCGGGGACTGGCCCCCGAAGCCGACTCGCCATGCTCGGGGACTGGCCCCCGAAGCCGACTCGACATGCTCGGGGACTGGCCCCCGAAGCCGACTCGACATGCTCGGGGATTGGCCCCCGAGGCCCACTCGCCATGCTCGGGGACTGGCCCCCAAAGCCGACTCGCCGAGACCCGGGGGCCGACCCCCGGAGCCAAGCCGCCGCGACCGGAGACTCGACGCCTCGGCAAGGAAAAACAGCAAACGTGAGCACAGGAGCTTACCGAGAATCTGCCGCGACATCTCCCGGACGAAAGCCTCGAAGTTGGTCTTCTCGGCCTGTACCGCCAGGACGGTGCCTTCGGACGCCTCCTTCTCCGCAGCCAATTCCTTGGCGTGCTGCTGCTTCAAGGATGCAATCTCCTCCCGTAGAGACGCGGCAGCCCCACGCGCGGAGTCCCGTGCTTCAGTTGCGGCCGCCAGCTTCCCCTTATACTCGGTGATGACGTCTTCCAGTTCCCGGCCCTTCTGCTCCAGGACCTTGGTCAGATCGGCCACCTCCGCTTTCGCCTTTTTCCGGGCCTCTTCGGCCTGCTGCGCCCGGAAGTCGGCTTCGCGGTAGAATGACTCCTTGACGAATCCTTCCCGAGCCTCGGCAAGAGCCTTTTCCTGCGCCTCTGCTGCCAAAAATAGAATATGGTGAGAACTAAAGCTCAGCCAGGAAAAGCGATACCAAAAGAGAAAGGCGAGTGGGCGTGACTTACTGCCCAGAGCAATCAACTTGCGGTTCTTTTGAGCCGCCTCGTCCACGAGCGTGGTTAATCTCTTAACCTCCGCCTGCAAAAATTCAAGAACAATGCAAAAGGTCAACAAAAGGAAATAAATAAAAGGAGACTCGACTCGCCCCTTCGCACCAAGTCGACCCTCGGGGACCGGGGGCGACTAGACTAAGAGTTCGAAACACTCACCGCGTGTGCCTCACCAAGTGCCGTGTGGAGCTCGGCGAAGGTCAAGGTGGAAGGCGGCGGGTGGCGCGACCCGGTCACCTCTCCCGCCTGCGTCACCGCCTCGGCCGACGGCGCTCGCCCACCCGAGTGTCGGCGTCATCAGGTGGGGCTCGGTCCTCGGCAGCCTTGGACCGGCGCTCCTTCGATGGCTCCGAGAGGCCGCCCTTCTCAACGACGATATCCTCGACCTCGGGCGCTTCCTCGTTCCTTGGTCGACTCGACGACCGCCGACCCCTTCTCCACCACGGGCGGAACGGCGTCCGACCCGGTCGCTGCACTCGCCATCCCCCCATGAGCCATGCTGGGTAGAGGGAAGACCTTGGCGGTGGACTCGGCGTGGTGGGCTCCCACTTTCTCAGCTTGGCTCGCGGCGGCCGGCTCTTCCGGAGCCGACCCCGCGCCCCCAAGATCGGACGGCGCCGCTTTCTTCTCTGCGGCCTTCTTCTTCGCCTCAGCCGCCTTTGTGGCCGCTACCCCAGCCACGGCCGGTTTCACCAAGGTCTTCTTCTTGGACCTACAGGGAGGCAAGGTGAGTCGACACCCAATCCCGCCACAAGGAGAATAAGTCTGGCGAGGAGCACTTACTTCACGGTGGGGATTGCTTTTACGCCGGGGCCGGCCCGAGCTCCCGCGTCAATCGCATCCTTCAGAGGGCGCTGAAGCCTCATAGAACCCTCCAGGAGAGTGGGGCGCAGGCGCTTCGACAGCGGCTCGGCCCCTTCCTTGGAAGGCTCCGCCTCGCCCTCCGGACGCGAGGTCGCCTCCTCCTCAACCGCGCCTTGGGACGAGGACCCGACATTCCTCTTCGTCCCGCGCGGGAGTCTGATGAAGTCTCGCGCCTCGGAGTCCGACTCGGTGCGCTCCTCCTCATCATCGACCTCCTCCTCTTCGCCTTCGGTCATTTCTGGTGGTTCCTTCCCGGCAAGGGGGGGAAGGTGGTCGGCGATTTTCTGGCCGCCGCTACATTTGAATCAAGGAAACGAGTCGAAATGAGAAAATGAGGCCAATCCATGCGGAGTCCCTATTCTAAAATGATACTCGGGCGCCGGGGTTTCTTCAGAGTAAGGCTGCAAGCCGTCCTCGAAGGAGGTAAAAGTGGCCGTGGTGACCTTGGCGAGCGCCTTCCGGTACTCGCCCTCGTCCCACTCAGTCGCTGTCGACCGGGTGCAGTCATTTTGCCCCCGGTACTCCCACATGGGGTGAGCTCGGCACCGCAGGGGGATCAGCCGCCGACCAAGCCAGCAGTTGTACATATCAACCGCCGCCGGCCACTATCCTTCAGCGCCTGGATCGCTTGGCGCATCTCCTTCACCACCTCCTCTCGCTCGCGCGGTAGCGACCGGACGTTGAGGCGCCGCGGACGCTTGGCTCGGGGCTGTACCGAGGAATGCGTACCTCGCCGGGAGGAGTGTACTCCTTGGCATAAAACCAGAAGCGGCGCCACAGTGACTGCGCCTTCTTGGGAAGCGCCATGTCGATGAAGCTCTCCCCGGACTTCACTTGGAAGGTGATCCCGCCGTTCGGGATGAGAGCTTCGCTGTTCTTGTTGGCCCGAGTCGCCCGCCCGTGGAAGATGGACACCCACAGCGGGAAGTATGGCGGACAGCCCAAATAGCATTCGCACAACGCCACGAACGAGAAATTCGTTGGACGCCGTGCGGCCCGAGGTCGGAGACCTTGATGCTGTAGAAGGCCAGCAGCTCGCCGGAGGAAATCGGAAGTGGGGAGAGCGAACCCGCGATCAAGGAAGCTCAGGAAGAGCACGAATTCCCCAGGCCGCGGGAGGGGCTCCACCTCGTTCGCCGGCGGAACCCGCCATCGCTCCTTGTTGAACTCGGGGATAACCCCGGACGCAACGTACGGGAGAAGAGACTCCCGCGTGACCTTTGACTTGCCCCAGCCTTTCGTCGCCATGGATACGTGTGAAGTTTGGGATGAAGGTGAGATGGGAAGAAGATGGGAGAAGAGTGCGGAGGAGTGACGAACCCTAATCCCAGGGGTGATCCTTTATACCACCCGCACTCGCCCAGATTAAGGATGAAATCTGTTCGTTAAATCGTCCCGGAATCGCCGCCCCGCAATCAACGGTCGAGATCCGCGCCGGTTCCGGCTGAGTAGCCGTTAAACTAGCCGTTAGCGGTCACGTCGAGCCCAACGGTCAAACAGCATGCAAGTGGTTCACGCCTCGGTCAACGTGAAATCCAGCCGTTGGCTCCTCCACGTGTCTTCATGGTAAATGCGCGCCGACTGGCCCACGACGACTGGCTAGCGCCGACTGTCATACGCCGACTGGCCCACGACGACTGGCTGACGCCGACTGTCCTTGACTGATCAGGGCCTGGCAATTAGAGACTGGCGCCAAATCCACAACTTTGTCTTTGGGAGCCCGGAGGCGATTCAACTTGACCCATGACTGCGCCTCTCCAAGACTTGCCATAAATCTACGCTTCATCACCACCGCGCTCGGGGACTACTGATGGGGATATGCCCATAGGGGGTGGGTCGCCGCTCCCACTCGCCGTGAAGACGAAGGCCCGGGTGGACCGCCGCCGCCCAAGCGACTGGGCCCAAAGGCGATTGGGCCGCGATCCTAAGGAGAAGATCTGTGCGACTGGATTAGAAGATTACTTGCAAGGGGGTTAACGAATCCCGGATTAATAGCAACGAATACGATTTGGAGTTATCGCTATGTAACCCTAGGTCGGGGGTGTCTATATAAACCCCCGAGCTTAAACCCTAGAGGACACTTGATTCGAGATCTAATCTCCCTTTGTAAGCTCACGGCGTAGCCGCCGACTGAGCCCCCCCCCATTGTAATTCTCCACTGAGCAATAAAGATCTAGCAGGACGTAGGCCTTTTACTCTCCGGAGGGGCTGAACCTGGGTAAAACCCTTGCGTCTCTTGCACCTCGACCCGTAGATGGCGATGTTCCCTTCCCCTCGCATCAACGAAGTGCTACCCCCTGTAGCATCTGCCGTGGTCACATCCACGACAGTTCGGATCCGGGTACCTTCGTAGGGCGGTTCGGATCCGGCTACCTTCATAGGGCGGTTCGGATCCGGGTACCTCTGTAGGGCGGTTCGGATCTGGCTACCTTCGTAGGGCGGTTCGGATCCGGCTACCTTCGTAGGGCGGTTCGGATCCGGCTACCTTCGTAGGTCGGTTGGGATCCGACTCCTTGTTCCTGGGTTGGACATCTTCCATCTTGATCAACAACAACTGGGCCACTCGGTGGGCCATATGCCATCATATGTGGGCCACCCGGGCTTGCCGGAATCAGACCATGTCGATGGTATACCTATGAAGTATATCCACAACACTTACCTTGTGTTAATGAACCTTGTTTTGTGTTGTTTTGTAGGAAGGATATAATAGGCCAGCATGACAAGGAAAAAATAAAGGCAATCAAGTACATGACTATCCTGCAATCAAGGGTGGATGTCACCACTGATATGTGGACAGCTGACAACCAAAAGAAGGGCTACATGGCTGTTACAGGCCATTTCATTGATGAATCATGGAAGCTGCGAAGCATTCTTATGGGGTATGTATTGCTCTCTACTCTCTAGTCGTTCTTGAAGGTTTAGTTGTCAATTGTTCCACTCTGATTTGTTGGGCATGTATGCTTATTGCAGGTTTATATATGTGCCGGCACCGCATACCGGAGATGTTATAGCCGAAGAGCTCCATGAAACCTTGATGCAATGGAACTTGGATGAGAAACTATTGACCGTGGCAGTTGACAACTGCACTTCAAATGACAAGGCGGTTGACCTTATGATCTCCAAGATAGGGAAGTCCAAGCTGCTCTTACAAGGTGCAATGCTTCACATGCGCTGTTGTGCTCATATTCTAAATCTGATAGTAAAGGATGGCTTAGATGTGATGAAATGTGCTATACACAATATTAGAGAGAGTGTTGCATATTGGAGTGCCACACCAAAGAGAGTTGAGAAATTTGAAGAGATGGCTAAGTACAAGAAGGTAAAAATCATAAAGAAGTTGAGATTACATTGTAAGACTAGGTGGAATTCTGTTTTCGTCATGCTTGAGATAGCTTTGCCTTATAGAGATGTCTTTGAAAGAGCCAAAATAGTAGACAAGCAATATGAATCTTTGCCTACATCTGATGAGTGGGACTTCGCTGCCATGGTTGTACCTAGGCTTAGTTTGTTCTATGAGATAACTACATTGTTCTCAGGCACAGATTATGTCAATGCCAATGTTTTCTTTCCTAAGATCTATGAAATCAAGATGAGAATTAGGCAGTGAGCAACCTCTACTGATCTATGTATCCAAGAGATGTCAAATAACATGATAGACAAATTTGATAAATATTGGACAGATATCCAAGGGCTAATGGGCATAGCTACACTCCTTGATCCTAGATATAAAAAGCATATGCTGGTAGCATGTTTTGCAATGCTTCATGGCATTGCCTCAACCTCTTACGAATGCATTGAAAAGGTAGATTCGGTTGTTGCTGATCTCCATCGATTAATTGAGGAGTATGAGCTCGATGGAGATGAATATCAACACGAAGAAGAATGTTCCTTGTCTGAAAAGCCAGCCCCTGCCATTTTGTCTTTCTTCCATGATATTGTAGCACAATAAAGGCCTGCAACAGCTAGACTTCAAGGTGAGATAGAGCATTACTTTTCTGATGACTTGGTGCCATATACTGAAATGTTCAATGTGTTGGATTGGTGGAAAGTGGATGGCACAAGGTACCCTACACTAAGAAAAGTGGCAAGAGATATTTTTTCTATTCCAATCACAAGTGTTGCTTCAGAATCTGCATTTAGCTCAAGTGGCAGAATAGTTAATGAACATAGGAGCCGCCTCACTTCTCACATGCTTGAGGTATTGATGTGCTATCAAGATTGGCTTAGGAACAAGTATAAAGGTGAGAAAATGATGCATATTTTTAAACATTTGTCCCTACTCTCTACTTTGTAATATCTTTTCCAACTAATGCTTCTAACCTTGTCTTACAAGCATGGAAAATCTATTTCTTGCAGATGCTCATTTGGGTGAACAAAGCTTCTGGTCTTGTCTTCAAGACATACAAGAAGAGGTTAGTATGTTTCTGTTTCTAACATGCAATTTCCATTTGTTCTAGCATGCAAATTATGTGAATTCAATGACAAAAAATAAATTAACTCGCTCTTATTTATGTGTACCATAGGATTCAGATTTGACCTCTGTATGAGTGATAAGCGACATGTTGCTGCCTTGCTAGAATGATGGATGGATGGAGATGGAAGCATGCTTCATTTTATTGATGATTTGGTTGCTTGTTGAAACTGTTATGAATTGATGTTGTTCTAAGACTTTGTTTGTATCCTGGACCTAGTTTGTGGTTGTAACACTTGTTGTATTGTGTGAAACTATTGTGTGAATCTGTATGGAACTATTTGTTGTTAACATGTTGCTGAACTAAAATTGTTGTGTATGTATAGTACTATATTTGCTGTCAATTTTTTTGCTATATTATTGACTTGTGCTATACTCATGTGCACTGGCGGGTCTCCACCGGGTCGCGGGTACCCGTCACGGGGCGGGTATGGTGGAGATCTTGACCCACCGGCGGGTATGGAGGCGGGTGGTGGTGGCAGGGAGAGGTGGCCGGGGCGGGTATGGAGGTGACATACCCGCCTCCATACCCGGCGGGTGCCATCCGGACCTGCGCTTGGTTTTGGACCCTATCCCTTCATCGTTCCTTCAGCCAATTTTTTTTTGTCAATTAAGCAGCGGCTTCATCAAGATCTAGCCAAATGAACCTCTGTTCTTGTCTTCTGTCAACAAAGATTTTTCCACGGGACCAAGAAAATAAAACAGACTTGATTATAGTATAAATATAAGTGCAGATTAGTTACTAAACTAACTAAACCGGATTTTATTAGGATTGTATCTGATATATGTTTACCTCATGGGTCCTGGTGTAGATTTCTCAAGCTTAGACCACGGAGTTGTCCTCTGCATACATCACCATTATGGTTTTGGATCGCTTTGGTGCAATGGGTAAGAACAAGTGAGCCGTTCATCTATCCAGCTTGCTGCTTAATCCTTCCATCTTTAGAATACTCTTTTGCAATCTACTTGTCATTGCACGTTCGCTTTCTTTCCTATCCATTCTAGATCATCACACCCATCCAGAAATGTCTCTTCTGCGAGACTCGCTCAAAAATCGCATACCCAAAAGTATCATTCCACATCACTCGGGCGGGTTACGATCGAGCAGCAATCTAGAACTACAGTTAATATAGGATGTTGTCACGAGCTGAAATGAGACACCCATCTTACTGTTTCGTTGGTTACTGTTCCATAGAAGGCAGCTCTTTCTCCAAGAATCTGACGTATCCCCATTGAGCCCCGCCTATTGGTACTTCTAGCTCTGTGGTCTGACCGTCGAACCGCTCAGAGTCAGAGTGCGTCGTGTCAGCAAAATTAAAGGCAACACAGCTTGCACACAATGCATGCATGAACGAGCTGCATGCAAGCCAATCCTAGTTGGGATCACACAAAAAAATAGTAATTCTATAATTGAGTAAGATTCTTATTGTGTGGACAATTTTAGTAAGCTGATTGAAATAAATTGATAATTGTACTATAGGAGTAAAACTTGCTGGTACAAAGAATGATCACCGCTTTTCTCATTTTACTCTCATTTATTTATTGGTTGTTATAAAGCTAAGATACAATCCTAAAATTTGACATAGTTTAACTTTCTAAAAATAATATAAAGCTTAAGCTTTGGGATGAAGTTAGTATTTCTCAAAACAAAAAAGTAACCCCAAAGTCCAAGATACAGCGAGAGTGAGGCAGATGGAGGAAAATAAAGAGAGTTCAGAGCTGCGGAGAAGCAGATAGTGCGTGCCAGGACGAGCTGGAGTACCAAGAGACTTTTCTTCTCCACACGCCCGTCGACACGTGTAACCCGTCCTCTCCCAGCTCAGCAGCTGCATGCCTGCATGAATTCCTGACGTGCGACCACCTTCACTGCCCTAATGTCAGCTGATCGTACGCACGCATGCACTTTGCGGCTCGGTCGCATCAAATCATAATGGCATCTCTAACGGGGCGATGCGACTGTTTGCGTCCGCTCGAACCAAAAATGCGTCTGGTACCATCTCCAGCGGTCCGCTCGTGCACGAGCCCGCCTGGCAGGGGCACAACTGTTTCATCTTCCGCGGCATTACTTAGGGCATCTCCAGTGGCGCGACGTGAGCGACCGTATGCGTTCGCATGGACCGGAAATGCGTTTGGCACCCTCTCCAGCGGCGCGACGCAAAGTGACCGGCCGTCCGCGGAGACACAAACCTGCCGCAAATATACGCTTTGCGGACGCGCAAAGTGTCCGCTCGCTTCCCTACCGGGCCCGCCTGGCAGCGAGTCTGCATCGAGGGCATCGCTTCGACGGTCAGCGCTTCCGCGTCTGCGCCGCAGCCTTCGCCATCAATGGGCGGCGGCTGGGCTTCTGCGCCGCCTTCAATGGCATCGTATCCCGCGCGCGGCCGCCCTTAAAAGACCACCGGCCACGTTCCTCCTTCCCCCACACCTCCACTCGCACCAACACCGCGGCAACGCCATGGGGAAGAAGAACGACTTCGAGGCCTCCGGCAGCGGCAACAAGAGGGTGCCGCTCCCCGTCACGCTGGGGAGGCTCATGCACGGCAAATGGATGCCGTGCGAGGCCTGGTCGGGCGTGCAACTGCCTGGCGGCTGGCGGCTCAGCTGCCGCCGGGTGCCCATCCCTCCCGTCCCTGCGCGCGAGCCTGATCGGACCGCGGAGATCCGGCGAAGGAGGCGGTACCTGCCGCCGGACCTCCGCGCCGATCCGGCGTACGCCATCGACTCCGACGGCTGGCGTACGTATCTGTCGACCGAGATGGATAAGAGAAGAAGGGCGGGCTTCATGGGCGACAAGGATTTTCCCTTCGGGGCTGCACCGCCGACTCGTCCACGAAGACAGGAGGCGCCGAGCCGTCGTCAGCAGGCGGCGACGCGCGCGCAGCACAACGACGATGACGACCGCGACGACCACGACGAGGACGACTACATCGAGGCGCTCGCGTACCATAAAGAGGAGGTGAAGGACGACAGCGACGACTACGTCGCGGCCGTCTTCCACGAATGGCAGCAGGCCGTGGCGGAGGGCCGCGTTTTCGAGTTCCCGGAGAACATGACGGACGACGAGATGGCGAAGCTCGGCGTCCTCGTCTCCGAGAACGATGCGCCTGTGCAACCGCCGCTACCCCGGTACGCCACCGGCGTCATGCCGCCGGTCCTGTCGGAGGATGAAGCCCTTCGACTGGCACTACAGGACTCGGCGGCGCCACAACCGCAGCCCTGGGCGCCTCCTCCACTGCCGCCACAGCCGCAGCCCTGGGCGCCTCCTCCACCGCCGCCACAGCCGCAGCCCTGGGCGCCTCCTCCACAGCCGCCACAACCATATCCCTGGGCGCCTCCACCGCCGCCACAGCCGCAGCTCTGGGCGCCTCCACCTCCAGCACCTCCGGCGCCCGGCGTACGCTCCCCCGGATGGCAAGTGGCCGTGGGTGATACCGGAGCTCATCGTGCTCGACAGTGACGAGGAGCAGCAGTAGGCGTTAGGTTTTTTTTTCATGTTTTAGCTATGTAAATTATGTTTCATGTATTAAAAAAAATGATTCGGCCAAAAAAAATGCGTCGTGCCGCTGGAGCCACCCCCGACGCAAACAGACGCGCGGTCGATTTCGACCATTTCGGCCGACGCAAACGGACGCGCGCGGATGCTAAAATGTGTCGCGCCGCTGGAGATGCCCTTATGGGCGGGCGCGCTGCAGCCTTTCCAGGGCCGCGTTAATGACGCGTCTCGGCTTCCACGAGCGTGCGCAGCTGGGCGGCGTCGCAGTGGCAGGACATTGAAGGCTAGATGGCGTCCGAGCCTCTTAAAGGGACGCTGCCGGCGCCCATTTTCCAACCACACCATTGCCAGAGCCAACACTATCCACCCGACCGACGGCATGGGGAAGAAATGTCGGCTGTTCCGCAAGACCAAAAACGATCACGAGGCTAGTAGCTCGCGGTTCGGGAAGAAGCCACGAGTCGGGTGGTACGTCCGCGTCGAGCTCGCGTGCCGGCTTTCGGAAAAAAAAACCGGCCGGTACCATGGCCGAACGCAAACCTGCCTGGAGGGGGCTGGTACCTCAATTCGAGGTGTGTGCCAGTCCCCCCGTGCCGCACGAGGGTCGAGAGCGGCGGGACGAGGTGCGCCGCCGCCGAGCGATCTTGCCACCGGATCTCCGGGAAGATCCGGCGTACGCGCTCAACTCCTACAACTGGATCTCTTTCGAGACGTGGGAGTTCGACACGCGCCGCCGCGCTAGCTACCTCGGCGACATCGACTACTTCGACCGCGAGATCACCGTTGAAGAAGAAGAGAACGACCAACAGGACGCGAACGAGGACGCGGACATGGCAGAGTACGACCACGACGACGGCGGGCCAGCGTGGGATCCGGAGACCCAGCCGCGAACATTACCGAGGAGGAGGCCATTGCCATGGCACTAGCCAACAACGAGCTCGCTTTGTGGGACGGGCTCGCAATCCAGCTCAGCGAGTCTGCGCTCGCGCAGGGAGGCCCGCGACTCCTCCGGCCACGCCAATGCGTTCCAACGACCGCACTCCGGCTGCTGCTCCGGCCTGGGATCTCTGGCCACCTTCACCATAGCCTCCTGCGCAGGCGACGGCCTGACCGCAGTTGCCGCAGCCTGCCCTACCTCCTCCACCGCCGGCGTACCAGCTTTCATTGCCGACGCCGGAGTTCATCGACCTCGTCAGCGACGACGATCAGTAGGTAGTACCTACTTTTACCACGTCTTTATGGTCTTTTTATGTTTTTTGTTAATGTAAATTATGACTTTATGAATGGAAAAAAAATATGCGTCGTGCCGTTGGATCCACCCCGACGCAAACGAACGCGCGAACGATTTCGACCATTTTGACGTGCCCATTTGGGCATCCAAAATGCGTCGCCGGGTTGGAGATGCCTTAAACCCCCACCACCACTCCAAAAGTACAGTACCACAGAGAAGAGAGAGAAAGACGGAACAACACGAACGATTATTGGCCATTGGCGAAGCTAGGGATCCGGGGTAAAAAGATTTGGTGGAGGGGGACATTTCTAGAGCGAGATATTTGGTGAACATGGATATTTCTTGAGAGGGAAAGAGAAACAGGACTTAAAGGCACACCGAGAAAGCATATGATCAGAAATTCAGACATCCTCTGCTTGCTTCGTAAAGCAACAGGAGAGAGGAGAGAGGAAGGGGGAGAGAGGAGGAAGAAGAAGAAGGAGAAGAAAGATGGGTCGCGGGAAGGTGGAGATGAGGCGGATCGAGAACAAGATAAGCCGTCAGGTGACGTTCGCCAAGCGCCGGAACGGGCTGCTCAAGAAAGCGTACGAGCTCTCGCTGCTTTGCGACGCCGAGGTCGCGCTCATCGTCTTTTCCGGCCGCGGTCGCCTCTTCGAGTTCTCCAGCTCCTCGTGGTACGTACTGTGTCTTAGTAAGTTCTAACGCTACTCATCATGTCCATCCTCTGGGCTCTAGCGATATCACATCAGAGATTTTGCCTGGGGTTTACATCCGCAACTTTTTCAGCTATAGATCTATCTTGCCTTTGTTCCCTTCGCTTGGTTTTGGACCTTATCTGTTCATCGTCGCTTCAACCGATTTTTTGGTCTCAATTTAGCAGCGGATTCGTCAAGATCTGGCCCAATAAACCTCTGTCCTTTTTGCTTTCTGTCAGCAAAGCTTTTTTTATGGGAGCAAAAAGATAAAACAGACTTCATTATATAATACTCCAGATAGTAATATAGTATTAGGATTTTATCCAATATGTGTTTACCACATGGATCCTGGTGTAGATTTCTCGAGCTTAGACCATAGAGTTGATCCGCTGCACGTATACCTCACCATTATTGTTTTGGATCGATCGCTTTGCTGCAGTGAGTAAGAACAAATGAGCCAACACCATCTATCCTTGCTGCTTATTCCTTCCATCTTTGGAGAATTCTGTTTCACTACTGGTATCTGGTAATTGCAGGATGTTCTCTTTCTTTCCTAGCTATCAGTTCTGTCTCATCAAACCCATGAAGAAATCTCTCTTTCTGCAAAACTCACTCAAAAATCGCAGTTCCAGAATGATCATTCTACATCACAAGGGCCGGTTACGGTCGTGCAGCAATCTAGAGCCAAAATTGCTCTACCATGTGTCACAAGTAAAAATGAGATGCCCTTCTTGCTGTTTCATTGGTTACTGTTCCATTGAAGGCAGCAGCTCCCCCAAAAAATCGTCTAGTGGTACTTCTAGGTGTTGCGTGGTCTGACCGCCGAACTAAATTACTACTCCTACGTCGTGTCAGCAAAATTAAAAGCAACACAGATTGCATGCAATGAACTACTGGATGAACTGATAGGTGGACAGTGCATGCATGAATGAGCGGCATGCAAGCCAATCCTGGTTGCGGTTACACAAAATAATACTAATTCTAAAATTGAGTAAATTTCTTATTGGGTGGAGAAGTTGAGTAAGATGATTGAAAGAAAATGATGATTGCATTCTAGGAGTTAAACTTGCCAAGGTAAAAGTATCATCATAGCTTGAACTAGACTTACAATGATAATCATGTTCAGCTACTATCTCCATTCACAAATACTCCGCCTTCTGGGTTTAATCAAAATCAAACTTATAAAATTTGATAATAAAGTTTACAAAAAATATTAACATCTATAAAATAAAATATATTATATTAGAATCGTCATAAAGTGTACTGTTGTATTAAAAGTATTTTGTATTACAGATATTGATATTTTTCTTATATTATTGATTAAACTTTGCAAACTTTGACTTTGATTAAAGCCAAAACGTGAAGTAAACAAAAATAGAGGGAGTACAAACTGTAAACTTTCTATTTTGTATCCTGTAAAATATGGTGCAATACAGTGAAGTTTTCATCTCTCGTTCAACTTGCCATCAATCCATGTTACCACATGTACTCCATTTCTATATATTTTTTGCACCCTTTTTTATATTTAAGAGGAAATTCTACTTTTTTACTCTATATTTGTGATTTTATGAAACTGATTAACCACATTTAATTTTATGCGGAACATTTGGCCCCTACTTGTTACAACGTGTCAAGTTTAATCCCATTTAACCGTTTTTCTTTGGTTCTGTAGCTCGAACAACCTGTGAGGCTGGCATGGATGTTGAGTTAGACAGCAAGTCGGAGACGTCACGCAGTTTTGCGTTTTCATCCAACTTGTGGTCCGCTAACACGTCTGACTTGCACCTCGACCCGCATCCAGCTGATCTCATTTAGCCAAACCAGGACATGTACCAATTCCAGGATTCCCCATTCCTCATAGAACTAAATATGATTACATATTTGAAAGTACACCTGGGCATTTCTTGGGCCGGGCGGGTTTCGGGCCGGGCCTGAAAAAGCCCGAACTGAAATTCCCAGGCCCGAGCCCGGCCCGGCCAGACCTTCGGGCTTATAAATTAGGCCCGAACCCGGCCTGAACTGCCAAAAGCCTGACCCGGCCCGACAAGCCCGGCCCGAACTAGGCTTAAACTATGTTTTATGCAAGCCCGAGCCTGACCCGACCCGATGTTCGGGCTCGAAAATCAGGCCCGAACCCGGCCCGATGTGCAAGCCCGACCCGGCCCGGCCCAGGATTTTGCGGGCCGGGCCGTCCGGGCCGGGCTGCCCATGCCCAGCTGTATTTGAAAGTGACAACGTCGGTGAGTAGGTCTAGGAAACCTAGGGATGTTGTGCGGCTAACTCATGGGTTTGTTGGTAGCGGGTTGTGGTGCGGGTAGGTGGGAAACGGATCAGGTATAACCAATGAGAAGAAAACAATGACATCGGGTAGGTTTCCTACCTTTACTTGCATCCACATCGGCTTGACAATGTGGTGCTAGAGTGCCCGCAATAATAAAATGGTTGTAAAACTTGGCTCACAATCATAAGTTTGTGGTAAAATGTTGCACAAAAATTAAAAAAAAGGTAAATGATATCACAAAATCACAAATAGAGGTAAAATGAGTGGAATTTGCACCTATTTCAGGCAACTTTAATTTTTAAGTGCTTCTTTGATTCCTAGGATTCTTCAAATGCATAATTGTAAAAGGACACATGATTTCAATGTCATGGCCTTTCAAATCCTACACATTTTTTATTGTTCGATAGCTTCATAGAAAAATGATTCCTTCGAAAAGGTTTGTGTGGATGTAAAATTTCCTATGAGATTTAGGAAACCTTAAATAAATGGTGCATAATTGATCATACGAATTAAACAACTGAAATGCAAAAAAAATCTAAGGATTGTAATCCACCATTGTTCCTATGAAAATCCTTTGAATCAATTACACGCTCATGCTCTGTATTCTAAGTTTTCATTTCATGTACTTCAAGTTTCGGTGGTCTTCTCTTCTAAATTTCTAAGATACAGTCGTCTTGGATTAATGACCTCACAGTGGAAAGTTTATCCCACATCCTTGTTATGTGCTTAGTTAAAATATTGTATGTCTGAACTATTTTAAAAGTGGTTTAATTAACATTTTTAATGAAAGGTATTGCTCTGTAGTAGTACACAAAAGTGACCAACAAAGACAATAAATTTGTGCCCACAACATATGCACATAATCATTAGATAACAACAAACAACGCAAAAAAAACTCAACATTCAAGCGAAATGAAGACAAGGACATGTCATTGCAAGATCGTTAACTAAACAAAAACACACATCTAAAACTGATTTAATTGCATAATCTATGGTTTCAGCCTAGGAAACAAGAGAAGCTGCCAAATGTATCGTGGAGTATGGCTAGCGAAGGCCCGATCTACGTGTTCCACCACCCATATGGTAGGTAGAAAAACTCTATCCAGCCACAACCGCCACCATTGGCTAAGAGCACCCCAGCCGCATCCTTAAATAGGAGTTCGACACATGTGTCGAACAAACCGAATAACGGGTATCGGGCCTGGGTTCCGCTTTTGGGTGGCGTCTATGCGACTATGCCCAGGTGCCACCCTCAAATGGCCTACAGAAAAAGCTCCAAGTTTAAGTAAGTTAGAATTTTATTCAAATTTTGTTATATATTACATACACGAATGAAGTTCGGCTAGAATTTAAGACTAAACTAATTTTTATATATATCCTCGGAAATCTTTGTGTCACTCTACCAAAATACAAGAAATTTATTTGAATCGGGTTATGATCTTGAAATCTCTTAGATTCAAACTGAAGTAAAATTTAGTCAAATTAATATGACTTTAAGAAAATTGTGGAAATTGTTTCTGTTTTTTTTTTTTTTTTTTGCTGAGGTCTTGAATATTTTTGTAACAAAAGCTTAACCCTGCCGTTGAACAGCCCACATTGCTCCCCCACCGCGTGACACATGCATGGTCGACATTCATACATGTATAAAGCGTGGAGATATACACATATCTCTCTTTACAGCCGAAGCGTCATTGAACATCCATTGAAAGTCAGGTGTCAATCATCTCATGCAATAAAAAAGCAAGTATTACTTTTTTGTTGTTGACGGGAAACAGTGAATGCATGTATTTATATTTTTTTTTCCTTTGACTACAATTGTACAAGAGGATGCTTTTGTGTGAGTTTTACAAATCGATGCACACCACAAAGAATCTTACTCCCTTTGTTCTCATTATTCGGCTCTCTGAACTGAATGGATGCATTTTTATATCTAAACGATTATTGCTGGGATTTTTCTCCCTCAATTTTTTTTTGGCGTTCATTTATATTTCATGAAGATATTTCCTATTTGGATGACTTCACGGTGAAGAATTTTATGGTTCATCCTCGTTTTAGGTGCTTGATACGCTGTTATACGTCCTAAATACTGGACACGGCTAGCTGAGCAATTTGCATATCGATTCTTGTACTGATATTGGCACGTGCAAGGGTACAATAATGCATTTGCTTTCGTATGTGAGCACGCCGTTTCGGCGTCAGAGTCAGCCCGCTTCAAGTTTCCTGCTCTAAGCTTAGGCTGGGAGATTGCACCGCTTTCGTCGAACTTTATTCTTTATATATTATTGTGCCAATGTATGTAAGAGATGGACAAAAAATTGTTAGCCAAATAGTGAAATATGAAAAAAACGATTAGGAAAATTAAATTTGGTTATTATAATCCAACATAGAGCTAAAGTACGCTAGCATTCCTCCATCGGGGTTGCTGGTAAGGATGGCAATGTGTAGTGAATAATATTAGGTTTAGGTGCTACCCACAGATACACAAGCATACTCCCACTCTGAATATTTTGGTTTGGTACCCAAGGATAAAATTGCCATCCTTAGTTGTCAGGCTTAGCATGCTTTGTATCGGTCACCGTCATCTCATATTGCACTTGCGAACAATGGCTCCCTTGGTCCACATGTCAAGCTTATTTAAGTTTTATTCTAAGCCATGTCATGCTCTATCTCCATCAACTAGATACTAATCTTTGCCCTAACTATTTGCCACATTTGTCACATCGTCGATACTACTATCAAAACCTCCATTACGGACTTTGGGGGAACTCATAGGTGCCTCCAACAAAGATATCAATTGGTGGTAGCGGAAGATACCACTTATGGTTTCTAGAGTGCAGGTGAAATACAAATAAGAAAATAGAAAGGAAACACCACCATATTCCACGGTTGTCCATGTCCTCCTTTGGAATGGAGAAGGAATTGTATGGTACCGGTGCCTTTACGGCTTTACTGTTGAAGGTGCTGCCAGGTCGACTTCTCCAGGTCGAGGAAAGATCTCATTAGCTAGGTTTGCCTCTTTTTTATCAACGCCGATGACCTCCCTCCTGGCAAGCATCACTACGAAGACATCCATGACCGTTTCTCACCTATCTATCGTGTTGATTAGACCCACATACAAGTAGAGAATCCTCAATATGGGTGTAGTTTGGATCAAGGAGCTCCATTTCTGCGAGCTAAGGATATCATGTTTAACACCGAGAGACTCAGTCTCTGCCAAGTGCTTATACATGGTTGGATCTTGGCCTGGAGCATACTAATCTTAAGCACAGACCTAGGACAAAAGTCCATTATATCATTCAAACTGTTGAAAAAACATCTTATACATAAAGAACTCAATGTCCAAGAAGACATGATGCAAAGAGCCGAAGACACAACCAATGGCATGGATCGTATGGGGTCGCTTGCAAGCGTACCAATATATCATGACAGCTAGTTTATGCTCCATCAAGCAAGAAAATCCGTAATAAAATTACAACCGACACTTATGCATCTCTAATCATGTTATTAGGACGCCAACCATATTGGTTGAAGCCCGCACAGCGCCCAGACCCCATACGACTCCCCTCCTCCTCCTCCCCAGCGGCTCCCCTCCTCCCGCCGCCGCCGCCTGAGGCTCCGCCGGGCAAAGTCCTGGAGGCGTGGCGGCGGCGGTGGACTTCCTCGGCCACGGCATCTGTGGGGGCGCGGGTTCGCGTCTCCGGCGGTGGCGATCCGCATCGGGCTGTCGGCGGCGGTGCCATGGAGCGGCGGCGACCAGAGGAGGGAGAGGATCTCCATCGTTTGGCGGGCGGCGGCGGTGGTTCGGGTACGATCTGGGTCCTGGCGGGCTCGGGTGGGCTGCGATCTTACTGCTGCGATCACAATGATGACGGCTTCGTGCAGGTTCTAGGTTCGTTCTGAGGCAGGAGGACGCCATGGGCGACTGTCCTTAGCATGGTGGTGGCGGCCTCCTCCTTCGCCGGAGGTGGTCGGCTGGTTGCTGGGGTGGCGGATCACGAGATCCGTCTACTCCGGCGATGAAGATCTAGTCGACGACGAGCTAGCGGTGAAGGGGCCACCGGTGAAAACCGCGCCTTGACATCGTTCTTGGCGGATGGTGGTGGCGGCTATTGACGTCGTTCCCTTGCGAAAGCATCATCTTTGCTGGCCTCTATGTTGGCTCCTGCCGAGTTGGGGACTAGCGGTTGTCGGTGAAAACTGTGCCACGATTGGCGGGCGATGGCGGCGTTAAGCGTCGCTTCCTTCTTGAAGGCATCGTTGTCGCAGTCTGCGGCTACTCACTCGTGCTGCTTCGGTGGAAACCCTAGATCCAGGTCTCCCGGATCGGATTATGATGGCGCTTCCTGCGTCGTTCTACCTCTTGGGGCATCATTTTTGGAGCAGCGGCTGGATGGAGGTGGCTCTTTGGTGGAGTGGTGTTCATCAAACACGTTGACGTTGATGATTCTCGGCGACGTGGAGTTGCAGGGTATCGAAGACAGGCGCGGACCGCAGGACACGTGCAGGATGGTGGAGTTGTCTGGCGTCATGGTGATATCGACGGCAGGTCTGGAAAGGTCAATGCGGTGATCCCTCTTGAAGATGGGTGCGAGGAAGACGGTGGTAGCGATTTCTGTGGCGTGTGTGTTGGCGTGCGCTGAGAGTCTGCTTGACTGGATGTGCTTCTCATCTGCTATTGGGCGGCTTGGAAAGGCATTTGGTTGTTTGGATGATGTGAGTTTGTGTATTGTTACCCCCTTCATCCCTCTGTAGGTTTAGCAAGGTGGCTTCGAGTTTGATCTTTGTATTGCTCTTGTAAGATGTTGCGAATAATCTAATAAAAAAAGCCGTGTTCATCCCTTAGATGCAGAAGCTGGGGCGATTTTTCCCCCCATTTTGAATTTTTTTTGAAAATAAACATGCATCAATTAGTGTTTTTTAACCTTCAACCGGTCAAGCGTTGCACCACGATATATATGCAATTATGCATACAAAGCACTTTATGATGGAGCTTTGAGCCATGGAAGAGTACCCTGGAATTTCAGTTTTGTACTTGTCCAGTACTTCTAATTGCCTTTACATTTTCTGCATGTCCAGTACTACATGGTTAAACTTATCAATTGCCTTTCTTATGTCAACAGCATGTACAAAACACTTGAAAGGTACCGCACTTGCAACTACAACTCACACGAAGCAAACCCTCCACTGGAAAACGAAGTAAGCATCTCAAGTTCTTAACAACTTTCTGAATGTAACTGCTATCTTGATGGAAGGGGCGAATATCAGTTTCACTAAAAAATTGCAATTAACTAAATTCGCCATTGGAGACCATAATTTTCGTACAGTTAACCAAAAAAAATATTGGACAAAGGCTTGCATTTCTCTCTTCAAGGTTAAATGATATGATTTATGTTTCCTTCACGCGAGGCATATCTTGTTATGCTGAAGAAAAAGAATGTTCTTCAACCTTAGTAAAAAAAAAATTCCTTTAGATTTAAAACTATTGCTTATTTTAGTTGACCATGCAATAATAATAATTGTCAAGAGCATTACCGTTTAAAGTTAATGGACTATTGTGAGACTCCAACTAGTCTACAGAAACGTATACAACAGAGTCTGAGAACGATGAATAAGGAGTCACGTGAGAATCAGATGCACCTCTTCCATGGGTATTAGCGGAAGAGAAGGCAGCATCGCTAGTAGCATATTTTATTGACTTTTTGTTATGAAATTTGGAAAAATGATAAAAGACCTCTTTTGAGTTACATTTAACAATGATATAGGACAAATAAAAAGTGCATCATTAGCCCATGAAAATTGCTCGTGGATTTTGTGGAATCCATTTAAACATGCATTAAATAATGTTTGGGTATATACCCGAGGGTTTAAATTATTTTATTCTTTTTTGGAGAGGGATAGGAGACAAATTTTTCATACAATTGTTTGCCAAAAAAAAATGTACGTCGTAATACATCTATGTGAGCCATTGAGAAGCATTATTACGAGATATTTAACTCCAAAAATCTAGAGTCTGTAGTGAGGACTAAGAATTCACCAGTGTGCGCAAATAAGCATTATATGTTCAGTAAGTTGTCCCAGGCTAGATTCAACTTAAACATTGCACCACCTTCCAGTTTGTTCCCTTTCTAAAATTTTCTAGATATTCCCATTTGTTGGAACGACATTTCGTTTGAACTACTTAATTTGTTTACCCAACATGGTCTGTTATGTTGATATGTACGCACTATCAGTATTATATCACTTGACCTAACATTTCTGTACCTGTTCTTTTCTTGTCGAAACTAGATTAGTTACCACGAATATTTAAAGCTAAAGACCAGAGTTGAATTCCTTCAAAGTTCACAAAGGTAGTCTTCAGATGTGGTGCCGAACCGTTACTTTTTCTACATATGCTCTTATTATTTCGATATTGCTCTAGCTTACCAGCCCTCGTTCTCATATCTTAGAAATATTCTCGGTGAAGATCTGGGTCCACTTAGCATTAAGGAGCTTGATCAGATTGAAAACCAAATAGATGTATCCCTCAAGCATATCAGGTCAAGAAAGGTAAGAAATTTCACTGGTTATGGAAGCTAAGGTTCGGCGGTTTCAGATGTTTTTTTCTAGTACATACTGCTCCAGTTTACCCGCAGTAGATGCACAAGGCCCAATTATCCGAGTACAACGACCATATTGGAAGCAACAAGCCACATGTAGCCGGAAACATTAAGTTGATTTATTTTTGTAATGAAATAATATCTACTTGCAACAACTTTAAAATTGTATCGTTTTAGGATTCTTTGTAGTATGAGATTTTAAATAATTGTTTAATGCTTTAAATTTACACATGCATGATAATTCTACCAGTCATTTGGGTCGTGTATGACAAAGTCGTATGTTTTACAGAGTCAAGTATTAGCTGACCAGCTATTTGACCTGAAAAATAAGGTAAGAATGAACTTCTGATTATCATCACGCTGAATTGCATCATCTCTGTTGATATTTTTTGTTTAATGGCTGACTAAAATTATATTCTGCAGGAGCAAGAACTGCAGGATCAAAACAAAGACTTGAGGAAGAAGGTAATATAACTGATCTTATAGGTTGTAATTTCTGTCAGTAGATGGAGTTTCAATAACTTTTTTGTTAACAACAATTGTCGTGCCTATGCTTGACTGAAAATTTTATACCATGAAAAGACATATATTTTATGCCAATTATTTTGTGAACGACAGTTGCAAGACAGCATCCTCGAAGAGAACGCAGTTCACATGTCCTGGCAAGATGGAGGACAAAATAGTGGGCATGCCAATGAGCCCTATCCGGGATTCCTCCAACACCCGGATCATGATTCCACCATGCAAATTGGGTATGTGCTTATCAATGATATGCTTGTAAACCTCTCCTAGACACTTGAATTTTCATAACTTGAGTATATTTTTTTATATTTTGAGGAATATTTTTGTTCTATCAATCAGTCCATAGTTTAATTGAATTATTATTTTCGTGTGAAGTTATCATCAATCCTACATGGACCAGCTGAACAACAAAGACATAGCTTCTCACAAGAACCCGAATGGAGAACCTGGATCGTCCGCAGGCTGGATATAACTGATCGATGTATTGCCTCCCGTGTGTAGCCACTAGCCAAAACATCAGGACTTCCGTGCAACTGTTATATTTGTCTATCATTGATGTGTGGTGAGCACCATATGTATCTTTATCTATCAGCACCTACGTTATGCTATATTGGATATGACTTAGGCTAAAGTCGGTCGTCGCGCGATTATGTGTGCAAAACCAGCCGTGATGTAGTCTTGCACTTGGGCCGCTCGGGTTTTTGGAAATCAACCGTGCTTGCAAGCTTCTCCACTTAGACCGCAAAGGTATATCCCTTTGGCCTTAAACTTTCCCGTATTTAAAACACATATGGCATTGCCGTGAGTTAGCCTAGGATAGAGTATTCTATATATAACTAAGTAGTTTGTAGCCACTAAGAAGATTTTCCTCAACATGCAAGGTATCCATCTCATTAAACATCTCCAAGCAATCATAAGCTGCCACACGTGGCTCCCTTCTTTTTAGGTTCTACTTCTAGAGAAGCTAGTTTTTGTAAAATTGTTGAAAAAATCTGTGGTGGAGAGAAGCTCGTAGAAGCCGGTTCTTACTACTCTTTTTAGCTTCTGAAAATTTAGTTTGTTTGATGTGTTGACTTGTGAAATGTGTATGTAACACCCCTAATTTTATATGTGATCTAAATAATTGCTAGCAGATAATGACATAGAAATGAAAAAACACGAAATAGTATGTTCCACGTTGAGCAAAGTGCTAGGAGAGTGATTAAATGAACGAATTGGGCAGCGCAGAGAGCAACCTATTCCAGGTGCACATGGCCGCGCCATGGACATGGCTTGTTTACCTCAAGGATGCGCGGGGCGGCGCACAATATGCCGAGGACATCTCCAACGGAGCGACGCAAACGGACGCTGAGCGACTGTTTGTATCCATCCGGGTCGAAAATGCGTCTCGTATCACCTCCAGCGGGGCGACGAATAGTGATCGGGCCGTTCGCAGCTACGCAAACATGGCCTAAATATGCGTCAGGTTTGCATCTGCGGACGCTGCGGTCGTCCATCCGGTCCTCGAATGGGCCCGCCTGGCAGGGCATAGATGCTTCGTCTTCCGCGGTATTACTTACGGGCGGCACGCTGCAGCTTTTTCAGGGCCGTGTTAATGGCGCGCCTCGGCTTCCGCAAGCGTGCGCTGCTGGGCGGCGTCGTAATGGCAGGACATTGAAGGCGAGATGGCGTCCGAGCCTCGTAAAGGAACTTTGCCGGCGCCCATTTTCCCGACCACACCATTGGCGAGCCCACACTATCCACCCTACCGACGGCATGGGGAAGAAATGTTGGCCGTTCCGCAAGATAAAGAACGATCACGAGGCTAGCAGCTCGCGGTCCAGCAAGAAGTCATGGGTCGGGCGGTACGTCCGCATCGAGCTCGCGCGCCGCCTTTAGGAGGAAACCCGACCGGTGCCATGGCCGGATGCAAACCTGCCTGGTGGGGTTGGTACCTCAACTCCAGGCGCGTGACGGTCCCCCGTGCCGCGCGAGGGCCGAGAGCGCCGGGACGAGGTGCGCCGCCGCCGAGCGATCTTGCCGCCGGATCTCCGGGAAGATCCGGCGTACGCGCTCAACTCCTACAACTGGATCTCGCTCGGGACGTGGGAGTTCGACGCGCGCCGCCACGCTAGCTACCTCGGTGACGTCGAGTACTTCGACCACGAGATCACCGCGGAAGAAGAGGAGAACGACCAGGAGGACACTGATGAGGACGAGGACGAGCACACGAAGTGCGAAGACTATGACCACGACGACGGCGGGATGGCATGGGATCCGGAGACCCAGTCGCCGGACATTACCGAGGAGGATGCCATTGCCATGGCACTGGCCAATAGGGAGCTCGACGAGCTCAACGAGCTCGCTTTGTGGGACGGGTTCGCAATCCAGCTCCGCGAGTCCGCGCTCTCGCGGGGGAGGCCGGCGACTCCTCCGGCCACGCCGACGTGTTCCAGCACGGCGCGTCGGCTGCTGCTCCGGCCTGGGATACGTGGCCAACTTCACCATAGCCTCCTGCACATGCGACGGCCTAGCTGCAGTTGCCGCGGCATGCCCTACCTCCTGCACCGCCGGCGTACCAGCTTCCATGGCCGATGCCGGAGTTCATCGCCCTCGTCAGCGACGATGACCAGTAGGCAATACCTAGTTTTACCACGCCTTTATGGCCTTTTAAAAGTATTATTATGTTTTTTATTAATGTAAATTATGAATTTTATGAATGGAAAAAAATTATGTGTCGTGCCGCTGGAGCCACCCCCGTCGCAAATGAACGTACGGTCGATTTCGACCATTTGGGACGGTGCAAACGGACGTGTCTGTTTGGGCGTCCGAAATGCTTCGCCCCGCTGTAGATGCCCTCAAGCCAGCACATGCCCACGTCCCTGTGTGCGGTGTGGTTCTGTGTTGTGGCTCCCTGGCCGGGCTGTGGCTGGGAGGATGACATCGGGAGGAAAAGCTTGAGTTCGCCGGTTGAGTGTGGGGCGGCGGCTATCGCCGTGGCCGTCAGCGTCGGAGCGGGGAAGCGTGAGCCGGCGGCAGGAGGAGGTGGCATCTACGTCAGGTGTGGGTGGCGATGGGTTCAGCTGCTGCGCCGGTCGCGGGAGAGCTTGCAGGGGCAGCGGGCGTTGGGCGAGGCGGTGGCTGTCGAAGCGCGTGGACAAGGAGGCCCTCCGTCGTCGGTGTCGGAGCGGCCAGTAGGGGGAGAGGGGTAGGTCAGCAGCGGCGGCTGAGGCTAGGTAGCTGGAAAGAACCCTAGCGAGCGCTTTGCTGGGAGAAACTGGAAACGATGCGTCTTTGCAGATGCGTCTTTGCAGACATTTAATTCGGCTCCTGGGTGCGTATGCTTCTTCTACTGAAAAATTATATTTTGAAATGTTGAAAATGTTTGACAAAAATTCTACATGTACATCTCCACAATACGTTCGTCAAGTTTGAACCAATATTTTGTATTGTCTGTATAAAACAAATTATCTTCTAAAAAGTTTTACTTTTAGCATTGAATTTTGTTTTCATACACACGTCACACGACAAGTTAATTTTTTCATGAAACGACTTTATGAGTGTGTAGCACGTGAAGATGTACATGCAAATTTGTATTTCAATTTTATAAAATTTCCAAATGTGTGTAACATGAATTTCAAAATAAAAGAAGCATGTGATCCCATGTGTCAAAACACCACTCCTCTGTGTTTGTTCTTTTTCTAGAAATATCTTTGTTCTTATTTTTTCAAAATCTTTTCTTGTTCACTTGCATGGCGAAGCCTGGAAATTCTGCGGTGAAATTCTTGCGTAAATAAGAGCAACCAAAGGGATACCGTTTCGATTCCTAGTTGAGAAGCTCGGGAATCCGGCGAGAAGTACGTACGTCCTGGCCGCCTCTTTTCTATTTTTTTGAGCGGGAGAACATCATATATTAATCAAAGGCAGAGATACAGAGTCTTTTACGGGTAGGATGGGAACCATCCACACTTTGCTTTCACCAGTTTTCCTAGCTAGAGCAGCTAATGTCGGCATCACGTGTGTGATCCGTTATGCACGTCGTGTCGGAGGACGTATCAGAATCGATATCGTGTGGATTTCGGCGGATTCGCTGGGATCCTCATGGTACCGAATTTTGGGCGTCACATAATCCAACTTTCGGTTATCGTCCGGACCCCTTCCAGTATTAAGTTGCAAGCAACGGATTATCGCATTAAGCAACGTGTGTAAAGCAAACAATAGAATTACCCTTGGATAAAACATTGTTATTTTCTCCCTAGTAGCAACTGAAAGAACATCTCTCCATAATTATGTTTTGTGTGTTTGATGACAACATGTGTGATGATCTAATGTGGCATATGTTGGGGTTCGTTGCATAGAAAACAAAAAATTTCCTACCGCAAGACGAATAAAACCAAGATCTAATCTATGGAACACCCAAGATCTAATCTACAAGATCGAAGCAACGAGATTGATATGAGACTAACCCTTGAAGATTTCCAAAGCCTACGAGATCAGATCTCGTTGTTGGTGTAGACGATCATCCCCAGTGCTGCAATCCGGCAGCACTTCCGTACTCGGTCGCGCGTACGGTGTCGATGAAGCTCCTTCCTCTCCCGTTCCAGCGGGCAGCGGAGGTGTGGTAGATCTCCTCCAAGTTCCAGCAGCACGACGGCGTGGTGGTGGTAGTGGAGGAAGAAAAACTGCAGGGCTTCGCCTAAGCCGGAGCAGCGTATGGTGGAGGGAGAGGCGGCCAGAGGAGGAGGCAATGGATGGGGGGCCTTGGCCGGCCACCCCCTCCCCTCTTTATATAGGTGGGGGGTCGGCCTAGGGTTTCCCCTAGGGCCCACCTACCCCCTTGGCCGGCCACATGGGGGGGCAAACTCCTCCCCCAAGTATTTCCCCTTATCTCCTAATTTAAACCATTTATTTTAGGAGATAGATCTTATCTCTAGATTTAAACCATTTAAACTAGAGATAGATCTTATCTCTAAGGGGGGGCCGGCCTGGGCCCACATGTCATGGTGGGCAGGACCCACTATGCCATGTGGCGCCTATGTGGCCTCTCCCGGGGTGGTGGGCCCACTGGTGGCCCTCTAGAACCTTCTAGAAGCTCCGACCAAAACACCGGACTTTTTCCCGAACCCCGGAAAATGACTTCCCATATATGAATCTTATTCTCCGGACAATTCCGGACCTCCTCGTGATGTCCTGGATCCCATCCGAGACTCCGAACAAAAACTTCGGACTCCAACTCATATTCCGAATCTACTTATGCGACATCGAACCTTAAGCGCGTCACCCTACGGTTCGCGAACTATGCAGACATGGTCGAGACTCCTCTCCGAGCAATAACCAATAGCGGGATCTGGAGATCCATAATGGCTCCCACATATTCAACGATGACTTAGTGATCGATTGAACCATTTACATACGATGCCAATTCCCTTTGTCACGCGATATTTTACTTGTCCGAGGTTTGATCATTAGTATCTCCATACCTTGTTCAACCTCGTTACCGACAAGTACTCTTTACTCGTACCGTGGTATGTCATCTCTTATGATCCAATCATATGCTTGCAAGCTAATCAGACGACATTCCACCGAGAGGGCCCAGAGTATATCTATCCGTCATGAGGATGGACAAATCCCACTATCGATCCATATGCTTCAACTCACACTTTCCGAATACTTAATCCCATCTTTATAACCACCCATTTACGCAATGGCGTTTGATGTAACCAAAGTACCCTTCCGGTGTAAGTGATTTACATGATCTCATGGTCGAAGGACTAAGGCAACTATGTGTCGAAAGCTTATAGCAAATTGAACTTAATGACTTGATCTCATGCTACGCTCATTTGGGTGTATGTCCATTATATCATTCAACTAATGATATAACCTTGTTATTAATAACATCCAATGTTCATGATCACGAAACCATGATCATCCATTAATCAACAAGCTAGTTATACAAGAGGCTTACTAGGGACTCCTTGTTGTTTACATAACACACATGTATCAATGTTTCGGTTAATACAATTATAGCATGGGATGTAAACATTTATCATGAACACTAAGATATAACAATAACTAATTTATTATTGCCTCTTGGGAATATCTCCAACAGCATAGTGTGCAGAAAAGATCGACATTATAGTTCGAAGTAAGAAGTACTCAGAGAAAAAGTTGTGGATGAAAAGGAAGAAGGAAGAAGGAAAAGGATTTCTGGAATTTCCAGGCCGAAAATTATGAGAATTTCCAGCCCCCAAAATTTCGCTAAGGACTTTAGCTCCGGAGCCACTGGATGCCCCCCGGAAATTTGCCCAGACATTTGTGTCGAGGGGGCGGAAATTCCGGAGGCGGAAATTCAGGCCCCAACTTACACTGGAATTTCCGGCCCTAAAGTTTGCACCGGCTACTGCTCAAGTTGCTCAATCCTGCTCAAGTTCATCCACCGTTAGAGCCACTTCAAGAAACACAAGATTCACTAGATCTCCTCCTCCAACCATCAAAAGCTCTTGATCTTTGGAGAATCGAAGGAGAAGACCCCGATCTACATCTTCATCGAAGCGATTTGCATTTCCCCCTCATATGCTTGAGTGCCCCTTTGCTAGTGTTCCTCTTTGGAAACCCTAGTTGTTTTGGTTGATTTGTTTCTTTTTGTTGTTGTGTTGTTACAGATATTGGGAGCCTCCAATTCGGTTGTGGATGTGTGCCCCTAGAACCTTGTAAAGGCCCGATTTCCGCCTTGAGAAAATCCCTTAGTGGAAGTGGGCTAGGTCTTTGTGGCATTACTCACAGGAGACCTGAGTGAGGTCTTTGTGGCATTGGTCTGGTCTTCGTGGCGACCACACTCCTCCAAACGTAGACGTACTTCCCCTCAAAAGGAAGGAACTACGGGAATCATCTTTGTGTCTCTGCGTGCTCCACTCTCGGTTACCTCTATCCTTAATAGCTCCATTATATCTTTCCTAGCGATATCTTGCTTAGTTGAAGATCTTGTAATATAGGTAAATTCACATAGTTGCATATCTAGAGAATTTACCTTTGTGTCAAGCTTAAATTGAAAAAGAACTAAAAAATGGTTAGCACCTAATCACCCTCCCCCTCTAGGTGCGGCATACTATCCTTTTAATTGGTATCAGAGCCTCGGCACTTATTTCGGACTTAACCACCTAAGAGTATGCCGGACGATGAGAATGCGGAAGGGGCCGCGAAGCCGGTCTCTATGGAAGATCTCAAGTTGATGGAAACATCTTTGAGGTACTCCATGGAATCTCAAATGGAAAGTATAAAGTTAATGCTGAAAGTGCATGGAGCCCCCATGTGTGGTTTTGCTAATTAATGGCAATCCCTATGAACTAATGTTTGCATTAAGTTATATTTGTAGGAGTTGTCCATAGGCAATGCTTGAACCATATGTTGGCTTCAGTTCAAGGTTGCAATAAGAAGAAATTGATGAAGGATATCAAGTGTCAAGTATGTCTTGAAGATGAAGATGAAGTGAGCCCTCAAGTTACTTCAAGACATCAACATGATGAAGAATGAAGAAATGAAGTGCAAGTTCAAGATGAGCCAAACTCGAAGAGATCATATGCTTGAAGCTTGCCATCCATATGGTGATCATGGATATGTGAAGATGCGTCGAAGAAGAAGCTCTCCCATAGTGGAGTATGGGGAGCATTTCGCATGACTTCATCAAGCAAGCACAATCAAGAAAGGCGTTCCGTCTTGTTGCGGTCAAGACCGTCATCATCAAGCTCAAGTGGAATATGCAAGGTTAAGGTTTTCTTTTGATAGGGTTTCTTTCTCACCGGTCTCATGGTGTAGTTGGAGACCGGTTTATAGTTTAGTTGTCGTACTATCAAGAGGGCTCTCGAGTGAGTAACTCGATCGTATCCTTCGGAGGGCTCAAACCTTTGCATCCTTGCACCATCTTTTTTTGTTGTTATTTGGATCTTATCCATGTGATATTTTAGAGCTTGTGCTTATTCTCATGACAAGCTCTAGTTCATCGAGAATGGTTTTTGCACGGGCAACTTGTTGCGTTTTCAAGGTTGGAGGTTTTACCGGTATGTATTTTTTAGATAGGTCAAACCTTTCATCATTTGTTTCTATCCTACATTGCTGGACTATGATTTTTCCCTGCATGATCTTGTATAGCTTGTTACTAGCTTCGAAACGAGCCCAAGATCATCAAAACTGGAGTCCGGGTGCTCAAGTTATGATCATTCTCGTTTTGGTATTTCTGCAGTTTTCGGGGGTGGCCGGCCCAAACAAAATATCCGGCCAAATATCCGGCCCCCATCCAGGGGCATGTTTTTTCTGGTCCTTAGCCGTTTTTCGGGGGCCGGATTTTTGCAAATATCCGGACCCGGATAATCTGGCCTGAGCCTACCCAAACGGTCATATTTCGATGAGAGGGGGTATTTAAGCCCCCCTTCTTCCTCCTTGGGCTGCTACCTCTTTCCCCATTTGCTCTTCACCATTGTTGACCTTGAGATCTTGTCATATCCCTCTATTCCTCCTATGCTTCTTGAATCTTTTTGAGGGAAAAGGAAGAGGAGATCTAGATCTACATTTCTACCAATCAAATCCCTCTCTTTGTGAGGGGAATCCACTAGATCTAGATCTTGGAAAAATTTGGTGTTCCTCCTCTTATTTGTTCTTCCTCTCTTATTCCCCCAATAGCTTTTGTAGCTTTGTTGGAATTTGAGAGAGAAGGACTTGAGCATCTTTGTGGTGTTCTTGCCATTGCATTTGGTGCATCGATTTGACTTCTCCGCGGTGATACGTGGAGGTCAAAGTTCGTGAGATATTATCTTCGGGAGCTTGTTCCCGGAGCTTGTTCCTCTTGGGTCTGTGGACCGTAGACGGCTTAGTGGTCTTTGTGGTGT
>NC_061508.1:54698059-54712597 GCF_022539505.1 Lolium rigidum
CTTATATAAACTCCTCTCAAAGAGATTGTCATCAATTACCAAAATGGGGGAGGTTGAAAGTGCATGGAGCCCCCATGTGTGGTTTTGGTAATTAATGACAATCCCTATGGACTAATGTTTGCATTAAGTTATATTTGTAGGAGTTGTCCATAGGCAATGCTTGAACCATATGTTGGCTTCAAGGTTGCAATAAGAAGAAATTGATGAAGGATATAAAGTGTCAAGTATGTCTTGAAGATGATGATGAAGTGAGCCCTCAAGTTACTTCAAGACATCAACATGATGAAGAATGAAGAAATGAAGTGCAAGTTCAAGATGAGCCCAACTCGAAGAGATCATATGTGTAACATCCCAAGTTTTCAATTCAATAAAGACAGAGAAATCAATTACTAAAAATTTGGAACTAACAAAAACTTTTCTTTACATATAGTGCTATGCATAAGTGTTCATGCATTCTTGTATGCCATTGCCATGATGAGTGTTGATGTGTTATTCTAATGTGATTAAACCCTAGTACATGATCATAGCACCTCAAATTGAGAGAAATAAAGAAAATAGAAAAATACCATTTTCACTCACATACACATTTAGCCAAATTTGCAAATCATTAACCAAGGCCACCATTGCTTGTGCCATTGCTTGTGAAACACTAATATATCAATAACAAACACATTTGCATCAAAGAAACACAAATAAAATCAAAGGAAAAAAATCAAATCCTTGTTACATATGATAATGGTCAATTTGCACCTTTATAACATCATGCCCACTTTGAGCCCCTGGTTTGGCAGATTCTTAAACTAAAACCCCTCACTTCTTTCCACCTCATCCAAGACCATATCAAGATGAACATTTCTTGTGTTGACCACCAGGGTTGACTCTGCCTAGTTTGACCAGTATAAAGGTGACAAGTGGCAACATTGAATCAAAGAGAAGATCACCTCAAATTTGAAACTTTGCAAACCAGCACCATTTTGTACACCACCACCATTCTACTCCAAATAATATTCAAATCAACTCCACCAAAAAGATTTGAAAAATTCAAGCTTTTTCTTCATGCGGCCATTTCATCGAGCACTTGGCAGGCACAATTCTGGTTTGCACATACACTCTATTATCCACCAGATTTTTGACTAAACCTCTTTTGATCTTTGTTGATCATTGCTCCTCTACCTCCTCGGCATCACTGCCAGTACTTGCTCTTGGTGATTAAAGCCTGGAGAGACCCCTTTCATCACCATGCCATGCACCATGTCGGCCAGCATGCCACCCATCTCTCTTCTCCTCCTCTCTCACTTTAACCTTGCCCAGTACACTCCCCTGGCATCACTGATGAGCTCCATGCACGGCCCTGGCTCGCGCGAGGCTGGCATTGGCCAAGCCAGCACGCGCCCAGAACGCCCAGAATCATGCCAGCTGCGCGGTGAGCGCGCACTGGACGCGCCAGAGCATGGGCTCGACCCATCGCCTCCATCCTCCCCTAGCTCTCCGCCGCAGCCTAGCGCATCACCACCTCTCCAGCTAGCGCGTAGACACGCTCAAGCACCTGCGCGTGCGCCATCGCCGTCGTCCTCCTCAAATCTTTGCCGCCAGTACTGAGACAGACGCGACATGATCTCGAGCGATCACCTCACCTTTTCTTTGCGCCAGCTAGTCGTTGAGCATCGCCATGATGCCGCCTACACCACGCCGTCCTCGCCTTGGCCCTTCGCGCACTGGAACCGCCGCGCCATGCTCGACCTCCACGGCACCCGCCAGTCACCTCTCCCTCTATAAATAGAGCCCGCCCGCGTCCCAATTCTTCACACCCACAGCTTCTCCTCCCATCCCTGCTTCTCCTCGACCAATCTATTAGTCACCACCTCGCCGGAGCAGCACCAATTTGGAGCCAGAGCCCGCCAGTACCCGGAGATCCTCGCCGTCGATTGGAACTTCCCCACGCCACGCCGCCAGTACCAGTCGACTCCCCATCCTCGCCAACGTCGCCGCGCACCTCGCCGTCGACCACCGGAGCCCCGGTAGGCTCTCCGACCCCCTAGGCTCGCCGCTAGTGCGTCGGGATCTCGTCGGAGACGACGATGATCCACGGCCGGACGATCATGTTCTAATCCTACGCCCCAGATTCGCCATACCGTTTCACGTGTTAACAGCCGCCGACAGGTGGAGCCCACCCTGTCAGCAGCCCACGCGTGAGAACCACGCTGCTGGGCTGGCACAACTTGTTTTTCCCCCTTTCGGCCCATTTTCCTTTCCCGCCAGAGCCCAGCGATTCAAATTCAAATTTAGGAATTGTTTGAATTGCTTGCAGATGCTTTACTAAAACTTAAATAGTTTCAAATCGGCTGAAACAAATTTTGTAAATTTTATATATTTGGAAATCTTATGAAATTGTCTAAACAACCCCACTGGTCTCACCCTCAGTTTCATTGTAGAATTCAAATAGTAAAAATAACAAGGAAGGGCCTTTTCAAACTTCAAACTTTATTTCAATTTCAACCATAAGTGATTTTGAGTTGATTCCAACTCTCATAAATCACATTTGATTTACTCTAATTGTTTATGCAAAAAGATAGCCTAGTTGTTTGTATGATCATGGACTAGAGCAAAATAATGGCTATGGAGCCATTTCTAGTCCATTTAAATCATCTAAATTAAATTGTTTAAATGGTATGAGAGTTACTCTCTCATTTAAATCATTATCTTGAGTAGTCCAATATGAGGTAATGATCTTAGTATGTAGCACCTCATATTAGACCACTTCATGATATTAAATTGTTCCATAGTAGTTTTAAATTGCATGAGATATAGTATCTCACTTAAATCTTTTCCCAAATGATATATGAGAAGTGTTGACCTTGGTCAACCTATGATCATACATTATTATTTGAGGAAGTTAAATCTTGAGAAGATTAAATGAGAGGAAATTATTTCTCTTACAAGTTTTAAAACACAAGTCAACCCCTCTTATGATTAATGTGTGTGATAGAGTAACTAGTGTGAATCATTGGTGTGTTTAGTCTAGTATTTAAGTTTGTGTGATGATTGTATACCTCGTATTCGTATATAGACGCTAGTACCGAGGAGTACCAGGAGGAGGAAGTCTACTCTCAGGAAGAGGAAGAGAACTTTGATCACTATACCACTCAAGGCAAGCTAACACTCTTGCAAAGTTCCCAAGTGCAAAGCTCTACAAGAGCAAGTCACCATCACATTTTACTTTATGTCTAATCCACCTATCCATGTTTTTACCTTGCAATTATTTTGCTTATTGTATTTCAAAGTTTACTTTTGATTTATGATTCACTTGGTCTAGATTAGAACAAGAGCATCAAATTTAGCCTAGAGCAATCAAAGCTAGATAGCACCCCTCATGACTAGTTGCTAGTGCTAATTAAATAAAAGTGACTACTCTAGATGGGAACATGTGAATTGGAATGACTTTGAAAGATTTTGAAGGTGAATGTGACATGAATGACTTGGTGAATTTTGATGAAAACTGATGATTGGGTTCGGATGCGATACCCTTCCAATTATACAAGTACCCCCACAATACCTGATTATAGGTAGGGCTTAACTAGAAGTTTGTGTATCTTAGTATGGGTTCCCTCTAAACAAGCATCATAGGGGTTATGCGGAGGCTGCCTCCGTTAAGAGTGAAATGATGTGAATATGAGGTGAATGTCAGACCCAAGCCCTGTGCAGTTCCCGGGTTGACGGTTTGTCTTCACCGGGAGGCCAAACTCATGGGGAGAGGTGCCTACACTAGGGTATATAAGTGAAAGGTTATGGTTGATGATCCGCGTACTGAGTTACGATGATTCAGGGTTATCCTCGACGGATGTAATCAAAAATTTTGGCACAAGAGTACAACCTCTGCAGAGTGTTAAACCTATTCGAATAGCCGTGTCCACGGTTACGGACGATTGGAAAGGCCATACTGTTCCGTTGTCAGAACTTTTATCTTAAAAACGAATGTTGAATTGAAAGGTGACTTGACTTGAATCACAATTGATTTGTGGGAATGACACTAATGTTCCCACTTGAGTTAGTTAGCAAAAAGGAGGAGTCTTTACTAAATGTTTATGAACTAAACTTGGCTTTATGCAAATAAACCTAGAGCTTAGCACCCCTTACTACAATTGATAAGTAATTACATTAGTATTAGTTTGCGAGTACTTTAAAGTACTCATGGCTGTGTCCATGGCTATTCAAATGCCAGACTATGAAGAGGAGCAACAGTATCAAGACGACGGACAACGGGACATCTACGATAACTAGGAGCATCTTCTAACGTCAAGCGTTGCCTGTGGAGTAGATAGTCCACTACTACTTCGCTTCCGCTGCGTAATGTGTTGTTGGTCATTAGATCAACTATTTGTGTAATATTGGATCATGTGATCTATTGTTGTAAGACGATTATGTGTTGTAATAAATGATGACTCTATGATATTCAACTGTTATGTCTCGCAAAAACAATCTTCCTGGGATTGCGATGTATGGCATAATAGGCATCTGGACTTAAAAATCCGGATGTTGACAATATGCTTGAAGCTTGTCATCCATATGGTGATCATGGATATGTGAAGATGCGTCGAAGAAGAAGCTCTCCCATAGTGGAGTATGTGGGAGCATTTCACATGACTTCATCAAGCTAGCACAATCAAGAAAGGCCTTCCATCTTGTTGCGGTCAAGACCGTCATCATCAAGCTCAAGTGGAATGCGCAAGGTTAAGGTTTGCTCTTGATACAGTTTCTTTCTCACCGGCCTCATGGTGTAGTTGGAGACCGGTTTATAGTTTAGTTTTCGTACTATCAAGAGGGCTCTCGAGTGAGTAACTCGATCGTATCCTTAGGAGAGCTCAAACATTTGCATCCTTGCACCATATTTTTTGGTTGTTATTTGGATCTTATCCATGTGATGTTTTAGAGCTTTTGTTTATTCTCATGACAAGCTCTAGTTCATCGAGAATGGTTTTTGCACGGGCAACTTGTTGCATTTTCAAGGTTGGAGGTTTTACCAGTATATCTTTTTTAGATAGGTCAAACCTTTCATCATTTGTTTCTATCCTACATTGCTGTAATATGATGGTTACCTGCATGATCTTGTAGAGCTTCTTACTAGCTTCGAAACGAGCCCAAGATCATCAAAATCGGAGTCCGGATGCTCAAGTTATGATCATTCTCGTTTTGGTGTTTCTGCAGTTTTCGGGGGGCGGATTATCCGGCCCAAACAAAATATCCGGCCAAATATCTGGCCCCCATCCAGGGGCACGTTTTTTCTGGTCCTTAGCCGTTTTTCGGGGGCCTGATTTTTGCAAATATCCGGACCCGGATAATCCGGCCCGAGCCTACCCAAACGGTCATATTTCTATGAGAGGGGGTATTTAAGCCCCCCTTCTTCCTCCTTGGGCTGCTACCTCTTTCCCATTTGCTCTTCCACCATTGTTGACCTTGAGAGCTTGTCATATCCCTCTACTCCTCCTATGCTTCTTGAATCTTTTTGAGAGAAAAGGAAGAGGAGATCTAGATCTACATTTCTACCAATCAAATCCCTCTCTTTGTGAGGGGAATCCACTAGATCTAGATCTTGGAAAAATTTGGTGTTCCTCCTCTTATTTGTTCTTCCTCTCTTATTCCCCCAATAGCTTTTGTAGCTTTGTTGGAATTTGAGAGAGAAGGACTTGAGCATCTTTGTGGTGTTCTTGCCATTGCATTTGGTGCATCGGTTTGACTTCTTCGCGGTGATACGTGGAGGTGAAAGTTCGTGAGATATTCTCTTCGGGAGCTTGTTCCCGGAGCTTGTTCCTCTTGGGTCTGTGGACCCTAGACGGCTTAGTGGTCTTTGTGGTGTTCTTGGGGACTCCAATTAAGTTGTGGAGATTCTTCAAGGCAAGGCCTTTGTGGCGTCTTTGTGGTGTTCTTGGGGACTCCAATTAAGTTGTGGAGATTCTTCAAGGGCAAGGCCTTTGTGGCGTCTTTGTGGTGTTCTTGGGGACTCCAATTAAGTTGAGGAAATTCTTAAAGGGCAAGGCCTTTGTGGCATCTTTGTGGTGTTCTTGGGGACTCCAATTAAGTTGTGGAGATTCTTCAAGGGCAAGGCCTTAGTGGCAATTTATTGGGAGCCTCCAATTAAGTTGTGGAGATAGCCCCAAGCTTTGTGCGGGTTCGGTGACCTCCCTAAGGTTCCATAGTGGATCGAGGAGATCCCTTTTGGTGGGAATTATCGAGGAGAATACGGTGGCCCTCGTGCATTTGGAGTGACTTGTCCTCCACACCGCTCCAACGGAGAGTAGCACTCGCAAGAGTGTGAACTTCGGGATACATCGTTGTCTCTGCGTCACTTCGGTTATTCCTATACCCGAGCTCTTTACTTATGCACTTTACTTTGTGATAGCCATCGTGCTTGAAGTTATATATCTTGCTATCACCTAGCTTCTTATATTGCTTAGCATAAGTTGTTGGTGCACATAGGTGAACCGTAGTATATAGGCTTTGGGCTTGACAAAGTAAACGCTAGTTTTATTCCGCATTTGTTAAACCCATCTCGTAAAAGTTTTAAACCGCCTATTCACCCCCCCCCCCTCTAGGCGACATCTGTGTCCTTTCAAATGCTTTCAGAGCTTATTGCACCGCTTCCCCCCGTCATTCCCATCGTAGAGGAAAAGGACAAGGGTGATTTAGAAGAGGGAGATGCTTCGGGCTTACCCTCTTCTAGCAAGCCCTTGGATGGTGATCACTTAGACAAATTAAAACCCCCAATGCTTCTCCTAGAGCTAGTGTCGGTGGGAGCTACAATGTCGTCCCACCACCTTTCCGCTCTCCCGATACCCCGGTTCTTTATCCTCGTATAAACAATAGGGGTGATCCACCCAAGTTTAATGTTGAAGATTTTAGTTTGCAATGCCTCCAATGAACTTTGGAGAATCATTATGGAAGGTTACAAGCCTTACAATCTCAACAAGTTGACTAGAAGAGAAGAGGTTGATAACCAACTCAACTCTATTGCCTTGAACATGATTCAAACAAGTGTGGGGACAAAGGACTTGGCTTATGTTCGTAAATTCACCACCGCCAAGGAAGCTTGGGAGGGTTTGTCTATAATCTTCATGGGAAGTGAAAGCATGAAGAGAAACAAGTATAGTGCTCTTCGGAACCAAGCCGAAGGGTTCATGAGGTTGCCAGATGAAGATCATCATGAGATGTATAGAAGGCTTATCACCATTGCCGATGCCTTTCGAAAGGTGGGTGCCCAACATATTGATGACTTTTGGATCAATGACAAGTATATTGATTGCATGATGTATTATGAACCCCTTGATGTCAAGAGACTCCTTGGAAGAGAAAGCTATCCTACACTTACCTCCCAACAAGTGGTGCACGAGATGCAAGCTCTCAAGGTGTCCGAACAAAACTCTCAAGATTCTCGCAATCGTGCTATAGGAATGGCAAGAGGTACAAACCTTGCTTTGAAGGTCAATACCGTGGAAGAAGTGAACATTCAAGAACCATATAGGACCTCTTGGAGCATGTCCTATCCGGAGGATTTGGAATACCACTACCATGACCACATGGCATTCCATGCAAAAACCTTTTGGGTTGATCAAGAGAAACAACACAAGTGGGTTCAAGAGCTCGGGCCCAAGATCAAGATCTTGCTTCAATTGTGCTGACAAGTTCCATTTCATCGCCGAATGCCCCTATGAGAATAGAGAAACTCATGGTGGAAGGCTCATTCCCAAGGACAAGAGCAAAGATTCAAAGGACCCCAACAAGAAATTCTACATCAAGATAAGAAGAACAAGAGGCCATCTAGGATTGTGCTAATGACTAAAGAAGATTATTCTTCCAATGACAATGATAGTGATAGTGATGAAGAAGAGACCTCAAAGGAAGTGGCCGCCATTGCCACCACCAATATTGCCTCTTCATCCCTCTTTGAATCCCCCAATGAGAACCCTCACATCAAGAATGCACACTGCTTCATGGCAAGGTACTCCTTGGACACATCTATTGTGCTATCAACTCAAAAAGAATACACATCCGGGGATGATGATGATGATGATGAAGATTAAACTTCCAATGGGTTGGTTGCTCTTGCTTCCCTCGCCACCATCTCTTCATCACCAATTGAATCCCCTAATGAGGATATTCACGTGAAAGAAGAAAATTGCTTCATGGATAAATCTTCCGAGGTATCATCCCCTAACCCCCTATGCCTAACATAGCAAATTCTCTAGGGGTTGATCATGCTAGCTTAAAAATGAAACAAGAAATACTTTATTTTGATGAGTTCATTCTTAACTTGAAAGGTGACACTAAAAAGCATGTTGGGGCTAGCACAACTAGATGATATCCTTGATAAAAAAATGTCAAATAGAGAGAGAGGATTCTCTTGAAATAGCCGCTCTAAAAAAATGCCCTTGAGGAAGGACAAGAAACTATAGCTTCTCTCGAAGAGAAACTAGAAACTCTTGAAGAGCCTCAAGATGAAATTGCTAAGCTTACCAAAGAAAGAGATCTTGTTAGGGCTACGACAAAAGTGCTTAAAAAGGAAAAGGCCAAATTTGGTGTTGATCATGAGAAACTTGTGAAGGATCTAGATGAACTAGACTAGGCTCACAAAGCCTTGAAGAGTGAAAACTCTCTCCTCTCCAAGTCTAATGAACAACTTCAAATTAGGCTTGCTAAATATTATGTGCCTAGCTCTTCTACCTCTACTTGTGACCATGCAAATATTATTGAGGACAATGCTAGGTTGAAGGATGAACTTGCTAAGGCCTCCTCTCCCCAAAGTAAGTTATCTTTGGATGACCTCTTGAGTAAGCAAAGGTCAAACAATGGGAAGGAGGGCATTGGCTTTAATTCCAAGGCAAAGAAGGCAAAACAGGAAGAAAGCCAAGCCCGCACAAGAAAAGAAGAAAGTTGTCATTAATGGTGATGCCCCAAAGGCCAAAACCATTAATGATGATGAAGAGGGAATTGCTCACCCTCACTATGTTTTATTTAAAGATTATTATGGTGATGTTTATGCAACATATGTTGGCCCTTATGATGGTTATATTGCTTGGTCTATTTGGGTCCCAAAGACCCTTGTTGCTAACAAAAGAGGACCCATTGAAAAATGGGTACCTAAATCCAAGAATTAATCTAATGTAGGACTATGCCGCCGGAGGTTCAAAATGGGTGCTTGATAGTGGATGCACAAGTCATATGACCGGCGACAAGGATCTCGTCAAGGAGTTGAGGCCTAACATTCATGAAATCACCGTATCCTTTGGCGATAATTCAACATCCAAGGTATTGGGTTTTGGCAAGGTTGTGGTTGCTGAAAGTGCATAGAGCCCCCATGTGTGGTTTTGGTAATTAATGACAATACCTATGGACTAATGGTTGTATTGAGTTATATGTGTAGGATTTGTCCATAAGGCAATGCTTGAATGATTAGTTGGCGTCAAGGTTGCAATACGAAGAAATGAGGTGCAAGTTCAAGATGAGTCAACTCGAAAAGCTCACATGCTTGAAGCTTGCCATTCATATGTGCTCATGGATATGTGAAGATGCATTGAAGAAGAAGCTCTCTTATAGTGGATTATGGGGGAGCAATCCGCAAGACATCAAGCAAGCACAATCAAGAACGGCGTTCCATCCTTGTTGCGGTCAAGATCATCATCCTCGAGCTAAAGTGGAATGTGCAAGGTTAAGGTTTGCTCTTGATAGGGTTTCTTCTTACCGGTCGCGTGATTTAGTTGGGAGACCGGTTTATAGGCCAAGTGTCATACTATCAAGGGTCTCTCGAGTGAGTAACTCGGTCGTATCGCTCGGAGTACGGTCAAACCTTTGCATCCTTGCATCATCTTTCTTGGTTGTTATTTGGATCTTATCCATGTGGTGTTTTAGATCTTGTGGTTATTTCCATGACAAGCTCTAGTTCATCGAAAACGAATTTCGCATAGATCACTTGTTGCATTTTCGAGTTTGGTGATTTTCTCGATTTCTCGTATTGAGGTGTTGCACCTCTAAAATTAATAGAAAATCAATCCCCACTAGTTTCCATATTTCCAACAAAATTGGTTTCGTCTCATTTGGATTTTCCAAGCTCAAGATTTTTGCATTTGAAGTTTGAATTTTAAAAAAATGGAGAGGAGGGGCCAGCAGCCGGAGCTTCTGCCGGCAATGGGTGGAACCACCGCCCTGCCCTGGCCGGAGCCTCCAGGCGAGGTACCGCTCGCGGTAAAGCTAGTGAGGCTTGGCTCTCAGTAAGTGTCCAGGGGGGTGGGGGCTTCGGCGGTACCCGGGCCGGTACCTTGGTCGGAGCCTCCGGCTCCCCCTCCCGGCCCGCGCTCACCCTCTCCCATCTCGCCATGTCGCCTCATTCCCTGCTCCCCGCGTCGACCATGGCAAGTAGTACCGGCCCAACCTGGCCGGTACTACCGGTCACACCATCCCCAACGGGCAGATTTTTGGGGCTGCCTATTTAAGGCTTTTTCCTCTCTCTCTTTGGCTGTTCCTTCTTCCTCCTCTCTCTCAAGCCTCTCTCTCCACCATTGTTGTTCATATTTGAGCTTGAGATCTTTCTCCCCATCCCATGATTCTTGCATCTATTTGAGAGAAAGATTGAGGAGATCTAGATCCACACTTTGACCAAACCAAATCATCTCTTTGTGAGTAAATCTTTGGGATCTAGATCTTGGAGAATTTTGTGTTCTCCTCTTTGTTCTTCCTCTCTTATTCCCCCAATAGCTTCAGTAGCTTTGTTGGACTTTGAGAGTGAAGGATTGGGCATCTTTGTGGTGTTCTTGCCATTGCATTTGGTGCATCGGTTTGACTTCTCCGCGGTGATACGTGGATGTGAAAGTTAGTGAGATATTCACTTCGGGAGCTTGTTCCCGGAGCTTGTTCCTCTTGTGTCTTTGTACCCTAGATGGCTTAGTGGTATTTGTGGTGTTCTTGGGGACTCCAATTAAGTGGTGGAGATTCTTCAAGGGCAAGGCCTTTGTGGCAATTTATTGGGAGCCTCCAATTAAGTTGTGGAGATAGCCCCAAGCTTTGTGCGGGTTCGGTGACCACCCTAAGGTTCCATAGTGGATCGAGGACATCCCTTTTGGTGGGAATTCTCTAGGAGAATACGGTGGCCCTCGTACATTTGGAGTGACTTTTCCTCCACACCTCTCCAACGGAGAGTAGCACTCGCAAGAGTGTGAACTTCGGGATACATCGTTGTCTCTGCGTCACTTCGGTTATTCCTTTACCTGAGCTCTTTACTTATGCACTTTACTTTGAGATAGCCTTCGTGCTTGAAGTTATATATCTTGCTATCACATAGTTGCTTGACTTGCTTAGCATAAGTCATTGGTGCACATAGGCGAACCCTAGTTATATAGGTTTTGTGCTTGACAAATTAAACACTAGTTTTATTCCGCATTTGTTAAGCCATATTCGTAAAAGTTTTAAACCGCCTATTCACCCCCCTCTAGGCGGCATTCGTATCCTTTCAGTTGCACACAACATTACTCTTGTGGATTTCATGCTTGTAAAAACCCTTGGTTACAATTTATTGTCTATTTCCGCCCTTGGCAAGATGGGTTTCGCCGTCTTTATTGATAATGATATTGTGGTCCTCTTGTGGAGCAAGACTCTAAAAGTCGCTTTCGTTGGGTATCGTGAACACAACTTGTATGTGGTGTACTTCTTGGGGGCCACCATGTCAAGTGCGACGTGCCTATTCGGAAAGGCGGATGTGGGTTGGTTGTGGCATCGCCGCTTGGCCCGTGTCAACATGAGAACTTTGCAAAGTCTTCACAAGGGGAACCATATTGTGGGACTAATGGACAATGATTCTTTTGCCAAACATCGTGTTTATAGGGCTTGTGTTGAAGGCAAAATGCATGACTCTCCGTACCCAAGCAAGACTATTATCTCTTCCAAGAGGATCTTGGAGCTCCTTCATGTGGATCTCTTTGGTCCTACCACTCATGCAAGTCTTGGTGCGAAGAAACATTGCTTGGTGATTGTTGATGACTATTCAAGATATACTTTGGTCTATTTTCTCAAGAAGAAAGATGAGACTCAACGAATCTTCATTGACTTTGCCACCGAGTTGCAACATCAACACAACCTCTCTATATACACCCCTCAACAAAATGGTGTTGCGGAGAGGAAAAATCGGACTCTTATGGATATGGCAAGATCTATGATGGCAGAGTACAAATCTCGGAGATACCCTACATAGAACAACTTCTCCCCCTTTGACATCGAAACGCCAAAAAGGGAGAAGAGCGATGCTAAGCGCCCCAAGAGAATCACTCCGAGCCCGAGCATGTCTCATACTCGTCCTCACTGTCCTCGGCGGCCAGTGGAGTATGAGAGATGTTGCTCCTCGGAATACTCTGCTCGATCTCTGATCAGTGAACCTAAGAAGAGTGCCAGCTGCTGTAGGAGAGGTGGACAAGATGCTCGGGAGGAGGGCCTTGCTCACCACTGAGCTTATGCAGAATGACCGCCTGAGTATGCTGGATATCGACACGCTGACGGCTAGCATGGAAGTTCTCCTTGTGTATCTCGATGTTCATGCAGAGGACATTCCTTTGGAACCAATTCAGCTTCTTCACCTCCTTCTAAATAAGAGGTGAGGCAGCTGAGCGGGCAAGCGCGGTGCCACTAGCACGACATCTCCCATAAAGGACCCTCCTTCTAATAGGTCTTCTTTACCTTATGTTCCTCTCGAGGGTACCGGCTCAAATCCTCGTTCACAACTGTGCTATCAATGAGTACCTGTATATAAGGAGCATATGGCATGGTACTCCAACTCACCATCGCATCGTGTATCTCATGGAAGATCTAATCCATAACATCAACAATGTAGTTCTTCTCCTCCTCATCTTCAACACACTCGCCGGCAAGATCAAGAGGGCTCACCAAGGCTCCACGAATGGCATCACGGTTCCCTCCACTTGGGGCAATGTTTTCCCAGAAGAAACGAAGTAGCTGATCATACAGTGGAAGGAGACCAGTTGTAGTGCCAACTTTACCATGCTCAGAATAGAGGTCATAGAGTGAGTCCTTGTCCGGTGGAGTAGGACCATGGAGACGATGGCCATCACGGAAGGGATATCCAAGAAGCTCAGTGAACCTGTGGAAGTTGGCTTGACAGGGAGTAGTGCCAGTCATCCACATCATGGTGTGTTCCTCATCCTTTTTGAAGGCAAGAGTGGAGTAAAACTGCTGAATGAGTGGAACTTTATAGTCATGATGTAGTCTCTCAGCTTATGCAGCCCCATCTGTTCAGTCACCCACACAGCATCTGCAAAGTGTTCCTTCTCAGGAAGAGTATCCAGATCAAGAGGATGCATTGGTCTTACTTTGTCCATCTTCTGATAAATGTCTTTGTAGATGAACAGCTTGCTCAGTGCACCAGAAACGATTGTCCTCAATCTCCAAATCTCTCTCCATGTCCTCATACCAGTTCTTCTGCCAGATAGCTACATACTCAATGGAGTCCATATCCTTGTAGTTGATCCGCATGTCCTTTCCTTTCCAACCCATGGTGGCGGACTTCCTCGGAGCAGAATGGCTCAATTCTTGTTCTTTGCGAGGACGGCGTCTCGGGCGCGAGCTACCTGTGAGAAGAATAAGATGGATAGCATGGGGCGAGTGAGCACGAAAGTCATATCAAAGAAACATGCAATATACATTAACATCAATCTAGGTTCGAACTAATGTGGACATAGACGTTCAAAGGTTGTGCTGCTGACACCTACCAGGCCGGAAATTCCGGTGCAGTCCAGGGGCGGAAATTCCACCCCGGCCAGAATTTCCGCCTAGGCGACATGAGCAAATTATAGGTCTAAGTGGTAGGTCTGCACACTAGACTGATTCTACTATGTAATGCATGTCATTTTAACCACTAGGAGTGCAGATCCTCCAAGCATATTTAACAAAAGAGACAAAACACTCCAACACAAGATAGCAAGGTTTACCGGAGGCCATGAGCAAAAGTGCTTGAAGGGATGTGACCCTGGAGATGAGGTGAACGATCCCCGGCCGAAAACCGCGGAGGGGAGTGGCCGGAGTTGCTCCAGCGAGGTCGGGAGACCGCCAGCGGCTATGAAGAGAAGAGAGGGTGCGGGGGTGGGAGACTAGTTGCTGGGCAACTACCGACCCCGCGTGCCCTACAAAAATCCCTTCGCAGAACACCAGGCCGAAACTTGTGTCCTTTTTTATTGATTGAACATTTGGCTTTCATTTGTCTTGAACTATGTTATGTGTGCTTGGAGTATGGTATATTATGTGAGACATGGATTTCGGTATTTTATATGTTGAGACTATGCATTGATATATGGTGTGTAATTCATGGTATTTAGTATTCTATCAACACCATATCGGTGTGATCTCTATCTCAAAGTCTTAACTATATGTGATTATGTCTCCTGCTCTTATTGTTGTGGCATGTTTCCTAGCCTATATGTCTAGGTCACTCGAACCTATGTGTGGTGCATTTGTATTCAAATGCAAACTACTTATATGCACACATCTAGGGGG
>NC_061508.1:54712697-54753553 GCF_022539505.1 Lolium rigidum
GGCAACGGCCCTTGGAAAATATCTTCGTGCGTGTATTTTCACCGTTCGTTGAGCAACCCAAGAGAAGGTATGATGCATACCCGTATGAGATTTCTCGAGAAAAACAAGGTTGCTCGAACGGGGAGAATGACTTAGATTGGTTGTTGTGGCGGGATATGAAAATCGGCGCAACACAGGGATCCAAAGTATGTAGTGGTTTCTGCAACTCTATTAAATGCGCTAGCAAGCAGTGAGTTTATTAAATCTCACCTAACTATTTGTAACAAAGGATTAATAGAATTGTGTGGAAGATGATTGTTTGCAGAGAAAACAGTAAAAACAAGTATTGCGACGAGATTTGTATTTCGAGTATTAAAAGAATGGACCGGGGTCCACAGTTCACTAGAGGTGTCTCTCCCATAAGATAAAAGCATGTTGGGTGAACAAATTACGATCGAGCAATTGAAAAATAGAGAGGGCATAACAATGCACATACATGTCATGATAAGTATAGTGAGATTTAATTGGGCATTACGACAAAGTACATAGACCGCCATCCAACTGCATCTATGCCTAAAAAGTCCACCTTCGAGGTTATCATCCGAACCCCTTCCGGTATTAAGTTGCAAAGCAACGGACAATTGCATTAAGTATGGTGCGTAATGTAATCAACAACTACATCCTCGGACATAGCGCCAATGTTTTATCCCTAGTGGCAACAGACACAGCACAACCTTAGAACTTTATGTCACTCTGTCCCGGTGTCAATGCAGGCATGAACCCACTATCGAGCATAAATACTCCCTCTTGGAGTTAAAAGCAAAAACTTGGCCGAGCCTCTACTAGTAACGGAGAGCATGCAAGATCATAAACAACACATATGTAATAACTTGATAATTAACATAACATGGTATTCTCTATCCATCGGATCCCGACAAACACAACATAGAGTATTACAGATAGATGATCTTGATCATGTTAGGCAGCCCACAAGATCCAACAATGAAGCACAATGAGCAGAAGACAACCATCTAGCTACTGCTATGGACCCATAGTCCAGGGGTGAACTACTCACTCATCACTCCGGAGGCGACCATGGCGGTGTAGAGTCCTCCGGGAGATGAATCCCCTCTCCGGCAGGGTGTGATGTCTACGGGAGCTTCTATTCTTGTAGACAGTGTTGGGCCTCCAAGAGCAGAGGTTTGTAGAACAGCAGCAAGTTTCCCTTAAGTGGATACCCAAGGTTTATCGAACTCAGGGAGGAAGAGGTCAAAGATATCCCTCTCATGCAACCCCGCAACCACAAAGCAAGAAGTCTCTTGTGTCCCCAACACACCTAATAGGTGCACTAGTTCGGCGAAGAGATAGTGAAATACAGGTGGTATAAATAAGTATGAGCAGTAGCAACGGTGCCGGAAAAGTGCTTGGCGTGTAGTTGATGGTGGTGGTATTGCAGCAGAGTAACGCAGTGAAACGATAAACAAGCGTAGTAACTCAGATAGAGTAACGCAGTGGTAGTAAACAAGCGGTAGTAACTCAGACGGTATTTAGGAACAAGGCCTAGGGATTACACTTTCACTAGTGGACACTCTCAACATTGATCACATAACAGAATAGATAAATGCATACTCTACACTTTTGTTGGATGATGAACACATTGCGTAGGATTACACGAACCCTCAATGCCGGAGTTAACAAGCTCCACAATAATGCTCATGTTTTAGTAACCTTTAGTGTAAGATAGATCAACGAGACTAAACCAAGTACTAGCATAGCATGCACACTCGTCACCTTCATGCATATGTAGGAGGAATAGATCACATCAATATATCATAGCAATAGTTAACTTCATAATCTACAAGAGATCATAATCATAGCATAAACCAAGTACTAACACGGTGCACGCATCGTCACCTTTGCACACGTGCGGGAGGAATAAAACTACTTTAATAACACATCACTAGAGTAGCACATAGATAAATTGTGATACAAACACATTGCAATCATAAAGAGATATAAATAAGCACCTCACTATGCCATTCAACGGTGAATAAGTATTCTCGTGAAATCTAGCCTAAGAGACCCACACGGTGCACACACTCGTCACCTTTACACACGTGGGACTAGGAGTCTCCGGAGATCACATAGGTAAAACTCACTTGACTAGCATAATGACATCTAGATTACAAGCATCATCATATGAATCTCAATCATGTAAGGCAGCTCATGAGATTATTGTATTGAAACACATAGGAGAGAGATGAACCACATAGCTACCGGTATAGCCCCGAGCCTCGATGGAGAACTACTCCCTCCTCATGGGAGCAGCTGCGGTGATGAAGATGGCGGTGGAGATGGCAGCGGTGTCGATGGAGAAGCCTTCCGGGGGCACTTCCCCGCTCCGGCAGGGTGCCGGAACAGAGATCCTGTCCCCCAGATCTTGGCTTCGCGATGGCGGCGGCTCCGGCAGGTTTCGTGGGTTTCGTCAATTGGTATCGGGTTTTCTGATCCGGGGGCTTTTTATAGGCGGAGAGGCGGCGCAGGAAGGTCGAAGGGGGCCCACACCCTAGGGGGCGCGCCCCCCTTGGCCGCGCCGGGGTAGGGTTTGGTGGCCCCGCCTCCTCTTCTCGGCGGTTCTCGTGTGTTCCGGAGGCTTCCGGGTAAAATAGGAACCCGGGCGTTGATTTCGTCCGATTCCGAGAATATTTCGTTACTAGGATTTCGAAACCAAAAACAGCAGAAAACGAGAACTGGCACTTCGGCATCTTGTTAATAGGTTAGTTCCAGAAAATGCACGAATATGACATAAAGTGTGCATAAAACATGTAGATAACATCAATAATGTGGCATGGAACACACGAAATTATCGATACGTTGGAGACGTATCAGCATCCCCAAGCTTAGTTTCGCTCGTCCCGAGCAGGTAAAACGATAACAAAGATAATTTCGGAGTGACATGCCATCATAATCTTGATCATACTATTTGTAAAGCATATGTAGTGAATGCGACGATCAAAACAATGGTAATGACATGAGTAAACAAGTGAATCATATAGCAAAGACTTTTCATGAATAGCACTTCAAGACAAGCATCAATAAGTCTTGCATAAGAGTTAACTCATAAAGCAATAATTCAAAGTAAAGGTATTGAAGCAACACAAAAGAAGATTAAGTTTCAGTGGTTGCTTTCAACTTGTAACATGTATATCTCATGGATATTGTCAATGCAAAGCAATATAACAAATGCAATATGCAAATATGTAAGAATCAATGCACAGTTCACACAAGTGTTTGCTTCTTGAGATGGAGAGAAATAGGTGAACTGACTCAACAATGAAAGTAAAAGAATGGTCCTCATAGAGGAAAAGCATCGATTGCTATATTTGTGCTAGAGCTTTGATTTTGAAAACATAAAGAGAGCATAAAAGTAAAGTTTTGAGAGGTGTTTTGTTGTTGTCAACGAATGGTAGCGGGTACTCTAACCCCCTTGCCAGACAAACCTTCAAAGAGCGGCTCCCATTTTATTTTATTTTTGGATGGCACTCCTTCCAACCTTTCTTTCACAAACCATGGCTAACCGAATCCTCGGGTGCTCGCCAACAATCTCATACCATGAAGGAGTACCTTTTTATTTTAGTTTTATTATGATGACACTCCTCCTAACCTTTGCTTACACAAGCCATGGCTAACCGAATCCTTCGGGTGCCGTCCAACAATCACATACCATGGAGGAGTGTCTATTTTTAGTTTGTTAATTTGGGACCGGGAATCCCATTGCCGACTCTTTTTGCAAAATTATTGGATAAGCGGATGAAGCCACTAGTCCATTGGTGAAAGTTGCCCAACAAGATTGAAAGATAAACACCACATACTTCCTCATGAGCTATAAAACATTGACACAAATAAGAGGTAATAAATTTTGAATTGTTTAAAGGTAGCACTCAAGCAATTTACTTTGGAATGGCGGAGAAATACCATGTAGTAGGTAGGTATGGTGGACACAAATGGCATAGTGTTGGCTCAAGTATTTGGATGCATGAGAAGTATTCCCTCTCGATACAAGGTTTAGGCTAGCAAGGTTGTTTGAGGCAAACACAAGGATGAACTAGTACAGCAAAACTCACATAAAAGACATATTACAAGTATTATAAGACTATACATCGTCTTCCTTGTTGTTCAAACACCTTACTAGAAATTATCTAGACCTTAGAGAGACCAATTATGCAAACCAAATTTTAGCATGCTCTATGTATTTCTTCACTAATGGGTGCAAAGTATATGATGCAAGAGCTTAAACATGAGCACAACAATTGCCAAGTATCACATTACCCAAAACATTTATAGCAATTACTACATGTATCATTTTCCAATTCCAACCATATAACAATTTAACGAAGAGGAAACTTCGCCATGAATATTATGAGCTAAGAACACATGTGTTCATATGAACCAGCGGAGCGTGTCTCTCTCCAACACAAGCATGATGTAATCCAATTTATTCAAACACAAACAAAAACAAAAGCAAACAAACAGACGCTCCAAGAAAAAGCACATAAGATGTGGCCGAATAAAAATATAGTTTCAAGAGAAGGAACCTGATAATTTATCGATGAAGAAGGGGATGCCTTGGGCATCCCCAAGCTTAGACGCTTGAGTCTTCTTGATATATGCAGGGATGAACCACCGGGGCATCCCCAAGCTTAGAGCTTTCACTCTTCTTGATCGTAGTATATCATCCTCCTCTCTTGACCCTTGAAAACTTCCTCCACACCAAACTCGAAACAACTCATTAGAGGGTTAGTGGACAATAAAAATTAACATGTTCAGAGGTGACACAATCATTCTTAACACTTCTGGACATTGCATAAAGCTACTGGACATCAATGGATCAAAGAAATTCATCCAACATAGCAAAAGAGGCAATGCGAAATAAAAGGCAGAATCTGTCAAAACAGAACAGTCCGTAAAGATGGATTTTATTAGGCCACCAGACTTGCTCAAATGAAAATGCTCAAATTGAATGAAAGTTGCGTACATATCTGAGGATCATGCACGTAAATTGGCATAATTTTCTGAGCTTCCTGCAGGGCAGTGGGCTCAGATTCGTGACAGCAAAGAAATCTGGAACTGCGCAGTAATCCAAATCTAGTACTTACTTTTCTATCAAAGACTTTACTTGGCACAACAAAACATAAAACTAAGATAAGGAGAGGTTTCTACAGTAGTAAACAACTTCCAAGACACAAATATAAAACAAAGTACTGTAGCAAAATAACACATGGGTTATCTCCCAAGAAGTTCTTTCTTTTTAGCCATTAAGATGGGCTCAGCAGTTTTAATGATGCACTCGCGAAAGATAGTATGTGAAGCAAAAGAGAGCATCAAGAGGCCAATTCAAAACATATTTAAGTCTAACATGCTTCCTATGCAAAGGAATCTTGTAAATAAACAAGTTCATGAAGAGCAAAGTAACAAGCATAGGAAGATAAAACAAGTGTAGCATCAAAAATTTCAGCACATAGAGAGGCATTTTAGTAACATGAAAATTTCTACAACCATATTTTCCTCTCTCATAATAACTTTCAGTAGCATCATGAGCAAACTCAACAATATAACTATCACATAAAGCATTCTTATCATGAGTCTCATGCATAAAATTATTACTCTCCACATAAGCATAATCAATTTTATTAGTTGTAGTGGGAGCAAATTCAACAAAGTAGCTATCATTATTATTCTCATCAAGTGTAGGAGGCATAGTATAATCACAACAAAATTTACTCTCAGCAGTAAGTGGCATCAAAAGACCACTATCATTATAATCATCGAAATAGGAGGCAAAGTATCATCAAAGAAAATTTTCTCCTCAATGCTTGGGGGACTAAAAATATCATGAAAACCAGCTTCCCCAAGCTTAGAACTTTCTATATCATTGTCAACAATGGTGTTCAAAGCGTTCATACTAATATTACTACCAGCATGCAAAGAAGATTTCATAGGTTTTTTAATTTTCGCATGAAACAATCCATGTTTTAAATCAGGAAATAGAATAAGAAGCTCACTCTTGTACATTATGCCAAACTAGTGTAAACAAGAAACAAAAAGATGCAATTGCAGGATCTAAAGGAAATAGCTTTGAGCACACACACAACGGCGCCGGAAAAATACTTTACCTGAGACCGTAGTATGAGAGCCTTTTACCTTTCCTCCCCGGCAACGGCGCCGTAAAAGTGCTTGATGTCTACGGGAGCTTCTATTCTTGTAGACAGTGTTGGGCCTCCAAGAGCAGAGGTTTGTAGAACAGCAGCAAGTTTCCCTTAAGTGGATACCCAAGGTTTATCGAACTCGGGGAGGAAGAGGTCAAAGATATCCCTCTCATGCAACCCTCGCAACCACAAAGCAAGAAGTCTCTTGTGTCCCCAACACACCTAATAGGTGCACTAGTTCGGCGAAGAGATAGTGAAATACAGGTGGTATAAATAAGTATGAGCAGTAGCAACGGTGCCAGAAAAGTGCTTGGCGTGTAGTTGATGGTGGTGGTATTGCAGCAGTAGTAACGCAGTAAAACAGTAAACAAGCAGTAGTAACTCAGCAGTAGTAAACAAGCAGTAGTAAACAAGCAGTAGTAACTCAGCAGTATTTAGGAACAAGGCCTAGGGATTACACTTTCACTAGTGGACACTCTCAACATTGATCACATAACGGAACAGATAAATGCATACTCTACACTTTTGTTGGATGATGAACACATTGCGTAGGATTACACGAACCCTCAATGCCGGAGTTAACAAGCTCCACAATAATGCTCATGTTTTAGTAACCTTTAGTGTAAGATAGATCAACGAGACTAAACCAAGTACTAGCATAGCATGCACACTGTCACCTTCATGCATATGTAGGAGGAATAGATCACATCAATATATCATAGCAATAGTTAACTTCATAATCTACAAGAGATCATAATCATAGCATAAACCAAGTACTAACACGGTGCACGCATCTGTCACCTTTGCACACGTGCAGGAGGAATAAAACTACTTTAATAACACATCACTAGAGTAGCACATAGATAAATTGTGATACAAACACATTGCAATCATAAAGAGATATAAATAAGCACCTCACTATGCCATTCAACAAGTGAATAAGTATTCTGTGAAATCTAGCCTAAGAGACCCACACGGTGCACACACTTGTCACCTTTACACACGTGGGACTAGGAGTCTCCGGAGATCACATAGGTAAAACTCACTTGACTAGCATAATGACATCTAGATTACAAGCATCATCATATGAATCTCAATCATGTAAGGCAGCTCATGAGATTATTGTATTGAAACACATAGGAGAGAGATGAACCACATAGCTACCGGTACAGCCCGAGCCTCGATGGAGAACTACTCCTCCTCATGGGAGCAGCAGCGGTGATGAAGATGGCGGTGGAGATGGCAGCGGTGTCGATGGAGAAGCCTTCCGGGGTACTTCCCCGCTCCGGCAGGGTGCCGAACGGAGATCCTGTCCCCTGGATCTTGGCTTCGCGATGGCGGCGGCTCCGGCAGGTTTCGTGGGTTTCGTCAATTGGTATCGGGTTTTCTGATCCAGGGGCTTTTTATAGGCGGAGAGGCGGCGCAGAAGGTCGAAGGGGGCCCACACCCTAGGGGCGCGCCCCCCTTGGCCGCGCCGGGGTAGGGTTTGGTGGCCTCGCCTCCCTTCTCCGGCGGTTCTCGTGTGTTCGGAGGCTTCCGGGTAAAATAGGAACCCGGGCGTTGATTTCGTCCGATTCCGAGAATATTTCGTTACTAGGATTTCTGAAACCAAAAACAGCAGAAAACAGGAACTGGCACTTCGGCATCTTGTTAATAGGTTAGTTCCGGAAAATGCACGAATATGACATAAAGTGTGCATAAAACATGTAGATAACATCAATAATGTGGCATGGAACACAAGAAATTATCGATACGTTGGAGACGTATCGTGGTGCCGGAGGAGATCTCCGAATCCCCCGAGATGGGATCGGCGGCGGCGGCGTCTCGGTAAGGTTTTCCGTATCGTGGTTTTTCGCATCGGGGTTTCGCGACGGAGGCTTTAAGTAGGCGGAAGGGCGCGAGTCGGGGGGCTGACGAGGGGCCCACACCACAGGGCGGCACGGGCCCCCCCTTGGCCGCGCCGCCTTGTGGTTTGGCCACCTCGTGGCCCCACTTCGTATGCTCTTCGGTCTTCTGGAAGGTTCGTGGCAAAATAGGCCCATGGGACTTGATTTCGTCCAATTCCGAGAATATTTCGTTACTAGGATTTCTGAAACCAAAAACAGCAGAAAACAAAGAATCGGCACTTCGGCATCTTGTTAATAGGTTAGTTCCAGAAAATGCACGAATATGACATAAAGTGTGCATAAAACATGTAGGTATCATCAATAATATGGCATAGAGTGAGCAGCGCATACGCCAGAACAGCGCCTCCTCCGTGCACTTGTGGTTGAGGTCAGGCATCCCCGCGCCAATACGGTAGTAGGTACCATATGGCTCCCATTCCACCTGCACCATACAAATATTTCAGAATTTAGAACATGCCAGTAGAATCAATGAAAACTAGGATTGCAAAAGAGTGATCGGTTACTCGCTTCGGCCGGTAAGAGTGTCCAACTCCGCGATGTACTGCCCGTACATGATCTTTGGATCGCTCGTCATCTCCGAAACATTGTCCCAAAGGTATGCCCAAGTCGGCTCCCGATCAGGGTTGTTCGGGTGATGAGGCCATGGCCTCTCGGGGAGTGTCCTAGGCCGCCCAACTGATATGCGGTCTCAGCTCCATACGGAAAGTAGGAGCAAGCATCCACCAATACCGCCGCTCCCGGTCCCCGCTCCCAGTCCTGCGACAAGCTTCGTCCAACTGCGTACATAAGACATTTGGTTACTACTTTGTCTAGCACACTACTATAGGAAAATAGTACATAGAAGAAGTCATCACCTGCCGGTAGAGGTAGGCAAGTGTCGTTGTTCCCCAACTCCACCGGTTGTCCAACACGATGAAGCGCCTTCAGCCAACACCAATGGGCCGGCTTCCCCCACCGTCGGAAAGAGAGTCCTCGAAATCATGTACCATAAGTACACGCGGGCGTACGTCCTCCGAGTGTCCTCGTTGGCTCCTTCGGGGCATTGTGCAAAGTTAGTCCTGATCCAAGAGAAAGACGCGCCGGCGGGAACTCTCTCCTTTGGATTTGCTGGCGCCGGAGGAACCCTGCCAATAAGCGCCTCCATCTCGCTGGCGCCACCCATCGAAGCCGTGTTCATACACAGTGGCTCGCCTCGAATAGGTAGTCCAAGGATCATGGAAACATCCTGGAGAGTAGGGGCCATCTCGCCGGCCCTCAAGTGGAAGGTGTGAGTCTCCGGCTTCCACCGGTCGACAAGGGCGGTGAGTGCCGAGGGGTTCATGTTCGGCCCCCCACGGCTTACAAGGGATATGAACGGCATAAGACCGGTAGGATGGATGAACTCCGTGTACCTCTCGTCATACGGTATATCCACTGTGCCATGGTAACGAATCTTCAAAGGGTGAAGATCCGTTCCCCTCTCCGTCATATGAACAGCCCGGTGCTCCCTGTCGTACTCTTCATCCAGAAGTCACACCATCCTACATGTTTACACAACCATATTATGAGTCATTCCACTAACAAAAATGAGCAACACATACATGAGAATATATCTAACTTTCGAATCACCTATACATCACACATACATGAGAATTCATATCCAAATACATCACACATATGAATTTCGTAAGACATACCATTCCTAGGCACATAATAGACATATGTAAGACAATAGAATGCATTAGCTAAGTTCCAATTTTGCCTTTCACCACATACATACATAAGGTTCTATACATACACACATACATTCATATCTAGGGTTCCAACAAATATTTGGTTCAAATATGAGTTATTCCATCACAAATAATAGGCATATGTAACAAATTTGAATGCATTTGCTAGGCAAATATTAGACATTTCAACACATACATACATAGGGTTTCAACACATACATGTAAAATTTCATTCAACACATCTAGGGTTCCTACATATCTAGGGTTCCTACATATCTAGGGTTCCTACACATACACATTCAACACATACATAGCCATTTCAAATCTAATTTCCATGTCTAGGGTTCATGTACAAATCTAGCAAGATCTATGAAATTAGTGGATGAATGTGAGGGATTCGAAGGGGATTACCTTGAGGAATGGATGGGGAAGAGATTGGCCGGTCAGATCTGACGAATTTGTGGCCGATTTGTTGGGGGGGAGAGGGAGGGAGGAGGAGGAACCGCCGGCCACCTTGGAGTCTTGAAGAAACAGAGAAGAAGAAGAGGGTCGGGCTGGGGGCGGGCGCGGGCGCCACACTTAAGGAGGAGGAACATGCTAGTGTGGCGCCCGTGGCATCGGCGCCACACATAGAGCCTCGCCAAAACGGCTAAGTCCCAGAAGAATTGTCTCACAGTATGTTTTGGGCAATTGTAAGGGCATGTGTGGCGCCGTTGGGAGGGGCGCCACACATGCTGCCACGTCGGATCGGCGGACCAGCTCAGCGTCGATGGCGCCACGTCGGCTGGGTGTGTGGCGCCGGCAGGAGGGGCGCCACACTGGCATGTGTGACGCCGATGTGTGGGGCACCACACAAAAGGGTTAGATGGGTGAAATAGTTTCGTCGGAGGGTCAATCTGTGCTTTTCTTTAAGTTTTGGGTTATTTTTGTGCAAATGGCCAAATGAAGCCCACGAGGAATTCCCGCCAAGCTCACTTGCAGCCTTCTCAGCTCTATCCCTCTGCTTTCCAAGTCAACTGACGCACGCACGCAACTCCACAGCCATGGCATCCTCCACCGCCGCGGCCGCCCCTGAATCCGGCCGCGCCGCGCTCCTCAAGGCCTTCGACGAGTCCCGCACGGGCGTCCGCGGCCTCGTCGAGTCCGGCGTCTCCACCGTCCCGGACCTCTTCGTCCACCCGGACCCCTACGCCTCCATCCCGCTCGCTCTTCCCGGCGTCTCCATCCCCGTCGTTGACCTCTCCCTCCCCGCGCCCCTCGCCGCCGCCGCCGCCGCGGAGGCCGCCCGCGACTGGGGCTTCTTCTACCTCGTCAACCACGACGCCCTCGTCCCCTCCGACTACCCCGGAAAGGCCCTCGCCGCGGTGCGCGCCTTCCACGAGCTCCCTGCCACCGAGCGCGCCGCGCACTACGGCCGCGCCATGGACAGCGGGGTCTCCTACTTCTCCAACGTGGACCTGTTCCGCTCCCCCGCCGCGAGCTGGCGCGACACCATCCAGCTGGGATTCGGGCCTACGCGCTGCGAAGCGGAGCGGATCCCGCCGGTTTGCCGCTCCGAGATCGTCGACTGGGAAGCGCACGCCACGGCCGTTGCCCGCGCCGTGATGTTGCTGCTCTGCGAGGGGCTCGGTCTGCCGGAGGCGACGCTCGAGGAGGCTTCCTGCCTCGACGGGAAACTCATGGTGTGCCACTACTACCCTGTGTGCCCCGAGCCTGATCGCACCATGGGACTAGTCCCGCACACCGACCCCGGCGTGCTCACCGTCCTTGCGCAGGATCGCGTCGGCGGCCTGCAGGTGAAGCACACCAACCAAGACGGGCAGAGCTACTGGGTGAACGCGGAACCTGTACCCGGCGCCCTCGTGATCAATGTCGGCGATCTCTTGCAGGTAAAATGCACTCTGCTAGTCCCCAAATGCTCCCCGGCCACTGAATTTACTTTCTAAATAAAGTCTGTAACAACTTGATGGATCCTAGCTATATTTGAATTACCTACACACTACAACATGTATTCTATCAATTCTGCAAAACCTGATGAATCAACAACATGTGTACATCAGCTTGCTCAACAATTTCCACATGTTCGTTTTTTTTTAATATAGGGCAGTTCAACAATTTTTATTTAGTCAATGAAGCCAAACACACATCTTGAGTTGGAGTTGCGCTAGTTAAGGGCAATGGATGAATTTTACTATTAGCAAATAGTTCATACTGTGTTATGAACCTCCAAACTAATCAACATTACACGTTTCTATGTCCTAGACAATCTTTTTTTTTTTAGGTATAAGAACACATATATTAAAATAGCAGCAGGTCGCCTCATTAAAAACCTTCCAGTCCCCTTAGGTAGCCTGGTAAGGAAAAGAGTACGTAAGAAACCTGCTGCCCAGTGATTACAAAGTGTTCGTACAAACTAAGGCACACCTTAACCCTTACAATCGTTTGTGATCAACTCTAACGCACATGCTGGGGCTGAATCACGTAAAGAACCACTAAAACCAGACTTGCCTAATTGCGCTAATACATGCGCTACCTTATTACACTCACGGTCTACTTTCTGGATTCTAATATCTGGGTGAAACCTTAGAAGTTCTTGGATCTCCCGGTAGATACACCAAAGTGATGATCTATCAACTGATTCCGCCGCAATAGCCGTCACCACCCTAGACAATCTTGACTGCATTATCATCAATAGTTTCAAAAAGGTACATGCTTAATAAATGTAACTAAACAATTGTTCAACAATTCACCACCTATAATAATTGGTAACCTGCAATTCACTAGCTAGCTTTATTGTAAGAAACTATTGACTCGGTCGTCCATCAACAGAAGCAACATGATTTGTAAATGTGGGTCAACTTCTTTTGTTTCATCAGATTCGGTGGAACACTCAATATGATTTTTGTTAATCTGCACGAACTACCATCTTCTTTCATGTTATTAATAATTTTATGATTTATGAAGCTGGAAAGTAGCCCACAATGAAAAAGATGATGTTTTGTTTGTTAAATTATTTTGTAGTGTTTGAAAAATTGTCGGACTAGACTATTAAACACGCAACATGTATATAAACTAGTAAGTTTCATTTGTAAACATGGTGCACAACTTCGAGTGGCACATATCTTCTCTGCAGATTTTTTTTCTTACATATCCTTTTATCAGATAATGTCCAATGATAAGTACAAGAGTGTGGAACACAGAGTGGTAATGAATCCGTGCGAAGAAGCCAGAGTATCTATTGGGATCTTTTTCAATCCTGGAAAGACAGGAGAGTCAGTCTTTTATGGACCATTGCTAGAGCTAGCTACTTCAGAAAACCCACCAAAGTACAGGAGTTTCACCATCTCCGAATTTTTAGGTGCCTTCTTGAAACGAGACCTTGCTAGCAAAGCTCTGATCGAGCACTTCAAGTTGTAAGATTATTTGTTGCCAAATAATCCCTCCATTCCTATTTATAAGATGTTTTGGCAAGCCAATTAAGCTTGTGAAAATATCTTCTAAAAGGGAACAAAGGAAGTGATGTTTCATTTTACAAACATATAACTATGTGGCCATCTTTCTGATAATGCAAGACATTACTCTTACATGGATAAGTCATGCTGCTCTCTATTTCGTTTTGTCTACATAGCGTATCCCAAGATGAATTATAGTAACTCTCTTGTGCAATCATCATATTCTTTGTATCGCAATGGTTGGCTTATGGAGCCAATTGTGGCCTCAAATCTGGTTCTACCTTCGACAATCCTGCCCCAACCAGCCTGCATACTTTGCTCGCTGATATGCTGTTTCTTCCAGTAAAGTTTTTACATGTTCTTTGGAATGCAGTTTCAAGTGAACCAATATGTGCATTAAATGTGTACATTTCTTTCTGCAACTATCATTGCTTGACCCACTAGCTTGAGTATGTTTGTCAAAATTTCGGTATCTGCCGTTTCGTAAATGAGAACAAGGTACCACTGCAGCTTGGATCACATGCTTATATTCTGTATTTTTTGTCCACTTGGTTGGAACATATTTATATTAAAATATATGTTGCAAACTAATTGAAGTGTGGGTAATGCAGACATGGGAATCAATTTCCCAATGCTCTCTTCAGCCACATTGAGGAGACTTCACACATCTAGAATGAGCGGTTTGTATTGGAGGAGTTCAGAAATTCATTAGCCTTGTAATTTCCCTTTTGTCCTCATGTTAGTTCCAGAAACATTTAAAATGTTTAGATCTGGTGATTGATCCTTCTCTTATTAACCGTGTAATGCCATAAGAAACCTATATTAGTGTGGTTGGTTCGAGGTGTGGTTGTACAACCCACGACATATATTTCAGTCATCTTCTGCCCATCCTGTACTCTTTCTGGGTTATAGTTTTGCGTAATTCTTCAATTCGAACAGAAATATAATTCTTGAAAAAAATCCTGAATTATGATGTATCCCACTTTCCATTATGTCGAGATAGAAGCAAAACTAAATCCTAAGTTACTCCATGATTTTCGTCTCTTTCATCCAGCCTACCGAGCATAGCTTGCCACATCAAGTTATACATTTGGAGAATTACCTATCATTCATGCTACATTGTTCATTTCTATAAGCTTTGGGGAAGAAGGGAAATATGTCGGATTATTTTACCATGCAGAGCTGATTTGCAGGCAGTTTGTCCAAAGCAATGCTATTGTACATATACTCCATCTTTGGTCACGAGAAATCTTGATTTTTGTGGTTTAGCAGCAAGCGTGCAGATTAATCTTTGTTTTGGAGAAGGTATTTCCTGAAGGGTTCAACGGCCCAATGTATTCCGCAACATGCAGTTTAGGGTGTATTGCAATCCAGAAGATCGCCTGTCAGGCTAGCTAGCTTGTTGAATTGGGGAAGAAACTAAACTTGCTTTTCGTTTCTTTCATCCAGCATACCGGAGCATAGCTTGCCACATCAAGTTATACGTACGTCTGGATAATTACCTATCATTCATGCCACATGGTTCATTTCTATAAACTTTGCGGAAGCATGGAAACAAGTCCAATTATTTTACCATGCAGAGCTGATTTGCTGGCAGTTTTACCAAACCAATGCAATTGTTCATGTACTCCACCTTTGGTCCGAGAAATTTTGATTTTTTTGGTTTAGCATATGAAGCTTTTTACTCAAAAACACAAGGGGTCCATGAGTCCTGGTTTGAAATAATAATATCCAAAAAGCAGAGTGTAAAGGTACAATCTGATGTACATGTAAATGCTACCACGGAGTCTGATGTAATGTGAGTGCTACCAGGGAGTATCACTCTTTCGATTTTGAACTGGTTCGACTTGGAAATGGTCCAAGTTTTATTTAAATATACAATTAGTGTCCATGATCCAATACAATTAGTTTTATTTAAATACACAATTAGTAGCATCTCAAAAAGGATGTAAGAGATTTATCTCAAAAGATTTATCTAAAGTTGGATTTATCTCAAAAAGGATGTTGCAGATTTATCTAATTATCTCAAAAAGGATGTAATTTATTATACAGATAAATCCAACTTTAGATAAATCTCCTTTTTGAGACAATTAGTGTCCATGATCCAATACAAGAAGGTTTGGTCGTACCCGAAGGTAGTATCGTCATTGCTGGGCATGGCATCGCAAACCTCGCTGCCGACGAGGAACACATTCATAGCCCTACATACTGGCACATCTCCCACTCGATGCCACCACCGTCACCCCCTCCCACCCAAATTTAGCGGCTTTGGCATTGCCAACGCTGCTTTCCGAAATTGCCACCATGCCAGGAGTTAGTTGTGGCCTCGCTGACACGAGCCGAGTCAGCCTCGCAACTTTGTTGAACTAGTTGCTTTTCACCGTTCCTAAATTGGCTGCAATATTTGTCAAATATTGTAAGCCCCTCGGCACGTAGGAAACTTCACAAAAGCGGGTACGGAATTTTAAAACGGCAGTAGATAATTTAACATTAACAACGACATTAATATTTGTCAGTGGTGTAGGCCCCCTTACAGCAGTGATGGGTATAATCTTCATGACAACCCGATGTAATGCATCTGTAGGCAACTCCAAAACAGCATAGGCAACCTCACATCACAGGTAGGCAACTTCGCGTCACCACGAGGCAACTTCACATAAGCATGAAGCAAGTTCAGTGTTGCGGTAGGCAGCTTTATAACAACGACAAGCAACTTCACACCAGTAGTAGGCAACTTTCGCAGCCGCGAAAGGGAACTTGACAATTTGGTAACAATTTTTTGCTAGGAAAAATTACAACTAAGGTATACTCTATGTAACTTCTCAATAACAAATGGAAGTCCGGAGTGACACTAGGGAAAGTCTGAACAGGTGCTCGGGGAACTCCAGCGCGGGACTCGTGGAAAGTCTAGAGCACATGGGGGAGTTTCACAACGAATCCATCCGATCATATGTTCCTGCGGGTGGGGACCTCGAATCCCAGGGGTGGCATACATTGGCGCAGGGAGGACGAAAATTGTCAACCAGTAAAAAAAAAAAGAACAACTTAATCGTGATAGAAGGCAAATTTCAAGTAATATGGTCACGGTGAAAGGCAATTTATAAGCATTGATAAACAATATTATAAGCAACTTAATAAGGCAAAAGCTTTTTTGCCCGTTTCAAAAAAACAAGGTGGAGGGAAAATTAAAGTTTTTATATGCAACTTTGTCACGGTGTAGGCAAAATGCAGGTTCTATCTAAAAAAGGTCTACCTAGACACAAATCACAAAAAAGGTTGTAGCCTATTTTTGAAATTCCTGCCAATCCACGGGTCTTCAAGCAAAATAACGAAGAGATAATCTCCTTTGACCCTTTCTCCATAAAACTGCCGCACGGGGGTTGTTTTGGATACCGGTTTGATAATTTTCTCAGAGGGGACTGGGATTGCCGGTAACCATGGTTACCGGTGGTAACCACTTAAATACCGCACGAGATCTGAAACCAAAATTTGAATTCAAATGTTGAGAAAATTTGAATTTAGTTGGTTACCGCCTACCAAGGTCAGAACGCGAGGAGGGAGCGTGAGGGTTCGGCTGCGATGGGGTGAGATCGAGCAAGTGTGTAGGGTTCAACTGCACGTTTTTGGGCTAAGCCCAAATTCAAACCGGGCCGAATTTTTTTGGCCGAGAAGCCCATTTACCGGAGGGGGCTGGGAAATGTGGTAACCGGCCGGTAACCTCGGTAAATTAACCGGTAACCAAAACCTTGGGTGGCCACCGACTCCATCCTGTGATGGGTCATTGTCGAATGGAGCCGGCCGCTTCAGGAAGAAGCACCACGCAGGTGTCGCGACACTGCCTCGGGTAGGCGGACACAGGGATCCGCTCCGGTGAAGAGACGCCGCCAAGGACGGTTCCTGGGCTGCGCGCGTCGCGGGGAATATGGACTCTGGAGCACGCCAACGAAGGGAACCGGAGGCATATGCGAGGCTGCGGCTGGCGATGCGCGGGAGGAAGTGCACCATGGCTACGCGGGAGCACCATCCGGAAGGAAATCGGGGAGAGAAGCAAGGTTAGGGAGACGGTGAAGGGTTGACGACGCGGGTAGGTTCTTCTGGAGGAGCCGGTTTTGTTGTTTAGCGCGTGCGCTCGAGACGCCGATTGAGCGCAGCCTGCGCTCGGAAGATTTCGGGTAAAAATAATTGTATTTTAAGCTTTTTGTACTACTCCCTCGGATACAAAATATGTATTCGTGACTCAGTATAAACTTTGTAATAGTTTAGTTAACTTAGTACAATTTTTTTTAAAAAAAACTTAATTACTAAAGAAGTCGAATCAAGCTAACTCACTAGTTGACCGTTTTAGGAGTCGAACCGAACTGGCTCAGCTCGCTCGAATTCTAGGTCTAGTAGACTACCCACAATGGGAGTATCATAACTAGTATCACGCATCACATGCATGCAAAAGCCGATGTGTCACATTAATAAATGAAGAAAAAATGATAGTATTAGTATCATAGGTAGATACTGTATCATAGCACGTAGAATTAGAAAAATTAATGTCAAATCAATTTTGTACACACTTTTGCATTGAGATTCTACAAATCACTAAATATAATTAACTTATGATACTACTACATGATATTATGCATTGTAAAGATAGTATCACACACTAGTATTATATGCATGATAGTACTATATGATACTCCCCATTGTGAGAGGATCCCCGAATGAACTCGGGAACATAACAAAAAACGAAGCTAGAGTTTACATCCGAGCCACAGGCTGAGTCAATACTTGAGAGCTCGTATACAGTTGCTGCTATTTAAATGGCCCTAACCTCGCGACTCACCCACAAAACACAAAAGCACCATCACTAGCTACACTGCCAAGACAAGATGGCCTCTTCCCCCTCGCCGGCCTCCGCCATCTCCGGTGACGCGCCGCCGCGCGTGGTCGAGGACTGCCTCGGCATGGTCCAGCTCCTCAGCGACGGCACCGTGCAGCGGGCCGTGCCGCCCCTCGTCCTCCCCGGTACGCCATCGCAGACCACGTCTCCTGTCCCGTGGAAGGACGTCACCTACGACGAGACCCGCAACCTGCGCCTGCGCATGTACGTCCCGTCCACCGACGCGGGCAAGAAGCTGCCGGTGCTCGTCTACTTCCACGGCGGCGGCTTCTGCGGGGGCAGTTTCGCCATGCCCGGCTTCCACGACGCCTGCCTCCGCCTCGCCGCCGAGCTCCCCGCCGTCGTGCTCTCCGTCGACTACCGCCTCGCGCCGGAGCACCGCCTGCCCGCGGCGCTCGAGGACGTCGACACCCTCTTCTCCTGGCTGCGCGGCCAAGCCATGGACGGGTGCCTCCTCGCGGGACCGGCGGACCTCGGGCGCGTGTTCGTGTCGGGCGACTCGGCGGGCGCGAACATCGCGCACCACGTGGCCGTCCGCGTGGGATCGGGCGCGCTGGACGCCGGCCCTGTCCGGATCGCCGGGTACGTGCTCCTCTGGCCGTACTTCGGGGGCGAGCGGAGGACGGCGTCGGAGGCGGCGTGCCCGGCTGGGGTGTTCCTGACGCTCGAGCTGTACGACCAGATGTGGAGGCTGGCGCTGCCGGCGGGCGCGAGCAGGGACCACCCGGCGGCGAACCCGTTCGGCCCGGAGAGCCCCCCGCTGGACGGCGTGGACCTCCCGCCGGTGCTCGTCGCGGTAGGCGGCGGCGACATGCTTGTCGACCGGAGCGCGGACTACGTCGCTCGGCTCAAGGCCGCCGGCAAACGCGCGGAGCTGGTGGAGTTTGCAGGGCAGGGCCATGGGTTCTCGGTGTTCGAGCCACATGGCGAGGCGGCGGGTGAGCTGGTCCGCGTCGTGCGCCGCTTCGTGCTCAGCGCGCCGCCCAACTGATCGGTGCTCGCGTTGCTTGTTTGGCGCGGCTCTCGCTCGTGTGTGCCGTCGTCTTGTGAGCTGGGAATCGCTAAATCCTTGATGTCGCGAAATATTTGCGCGCGCAGCAAAACAACAACTAGAATTGAATCACGCACGCACGCACGCGAGGTAGAAGGATGCCACAGCTCAGGTTAAGATGTACTGTACGTACCTCCTCGGTGTGCATGAGCCTTTGCCCGAGACGGCTGCTACCGCTCGCTGGACCATGGAGCAATCCCGGTCGTCTGACGCGCGCCGAAGTGGAACAAGACACGCGCCGTCCCCAACCAACCCATCCCCATCCCCATTTCGATCGATTCGATTCATTCGATTTCTTCCCAACCCAATAAAGAAACCCTAGCTAGCTAACCCCCACCCCACCCTCCCTCTCCCTCTGCGCTCCACCCCACACAGCCAGAGGCGGTGCCGTTGCCGTCGACGAGGCGGGCTCGCTCGCCGGAGCGCGCGTGCGGCGCTCCGTCGGCCTAGCCTCGCCGCCTCGCGCCATCCGCACGCAGCAGGATCCGGAGCAGGTGCGGCCAAGTTCCTCCCGCCGCTCGCCGCCCGCCAGATCCGCGGCGACAAGAAGATGCTGGCCACGGTGACCAATTCCTCCTCTCCACTCCACTCTCTCTTCACACTCCCCCCACCTCCTTGGACGATTCGACTCTGTTCTGCATCTGCCAGGAGAGTGTTCAAAGACACGGACGTTTTCTTCTTCTTTAAAAACTTGCTTGCTGCGGTGCCATCTTGAATCCAGGGTCCCAAATGCTGCCCGCCCGCCCTCTCTCATGCTAGATCCAATGACTGCTGCTTCGTCAGAGGATCTAGATGAACTTTCATATTCAGATTCGGTTCCAGTAGTACTCCCTCCGTTCTTTTTTAATTGACTCAGATTTAGTACAACTTTGTACTAAATTTGAGTCAATTAAAAGAGAACGGAGGGAGTAGCATTTTTAATTTCCCCCCCTACTCTGTAATCATCCAAGACAAATTCCAGCACTTGTTGTTTGTGCTGTTGAGCTGTACTAACTTGCTCACTTTCGAATGCTGTGATGTGTATGTGCAGGGACGGGAGGCTGCTGCAGTCTTGGCCCTGCCTGCCCACTCAACCCTGTCCCTTCCCCTCGTTCCGGCTCCGGTGCCGGCCATGCTGCACCCGACCTGCTGCTAGCCACCACCGCAGGGACGCCTGCAAGCTCGGCGAGGGGAGGGGGAGCTTCGGGCAGGGAGCGGCAAAGTCTGCCTCGTCCGCGCGCACCGGCCACGACGACGTGCAGGTACGGCAAACACTCCCTCCCCTTGGACAATTCAAATCCATTCTGCCAGGAAGGTGTTAAAAACACAAGACGTTTCTTTTCTACTTACTTGCTGTGGTGCCAAATGCTGCCCTCTCCCATCTTTGATCCATGAGCGCTTCTTTAGATGTACTCCACTATAGTTGCTTGCTTCTGATTCGTGAGAGCATCTAGATGAACTTGGATATTCAGATTCGTTTCCACCAGCATTTTCCCACCCTACTCTATATATAATTCGAGCACACTCATGTGTTATGCATCAGCAGAGCTTGAGCTTGTTTCTGTTGAGCTCTACAAATTTGCTCACTTTCTTCTGCTGTGCTGTGTATGTGCAGGGACGGGGGAGGCTGCTGCAGTCTACCGTGGCTGCTTCGTTCCCGGCTCCGGTGGTGGCCATGCTACACCCCCCGAGCTGCTGCCAGCGTCGACCTGGCGCTGGCCAGCACTACAGGGACGTCTGCAAGGCCGGCGAAAGTTCTGCCTCGCCTGCACCGACGTGCAGGTACGACAAACACTTCCCCACGATTTTCCTCTGCATACGAGTATAGCTGTGACCTCGAATTGGCCTTGTGATCCCTATACTTTCTGGGTTTTGGTGACCCCTGTACTCTTGTTTTTTTTTAAATTTAACTTGTTGTTTCGTGGACTCGATCAGTGTCAAGCTTAAACCTGACCAAGGCTGAAGCTTTAACCTAGACAACTTGCTTCTTTTCCATCCAAAATAACTCGAGCACACTGATGATCTAGCATCATCCTAAATGTTTGGGTTCAGACATGCTTTAAATGCTTGGCCAAATGTAATTCGACCTTCTCAAATTTCATGATGCTTCAATATTTCTTTTTAACCTTATATGCTTCAATAGCATGAAGCACCTCTGTAGCCTCCTCAATTGCGTGATTAAAATTTGACCATACGTTTTCACCATCTAGTACTCCTCGACTTCTTCTGTAACTTGTGCACATCCCAGGATTGCAAATCACTTTTAGGATCTGATCATGAATTTTCTGGGTGTTCCTTGTAATCCTCGTGTAGCTGGCCTTCATTGTGCTTGTATTTAATTCACAAGTCAAGGTGCTTTTCATGTAAATGCAATTACATGCTTTCCAGTTTGTATATTATTACATCACAATTGATTCGACTTGTCTCAGGTTCCTATTCCGGTGGTGATGATGCTATCTACCGCAGCTCCTGATGGTGCTGCCAGCACTGTCTGTGTAGCCGAGAGCTGCCCCTGTTTTCTATGACTGGGACCTCTCCTACAACACTGCGTCCCCCATCGGAAGGTCTCTATTTCTCTTTCTCAGGTACTCTCTATTTTCCTTGGACTGTGCAATGTATGCTTTGCGTTGGAGTGAGGTTCCGTATTGTTTACTACCTTGCTGTGATGTAAAGGTGTTCCCTGTCCAGTCAACATCCAGTGCTGTTCTGGTTGTATCTGCCCGATATTTGCTCTCCAATGAAAATAAAAAGTTGACCTGACCATCTAGTAAATTATCTTTTAGCCTTCACACACACGCAGAGTTTGATATCCTCGCTGTACGTACTTGGCTGTTTGTTCATGAGCTATTCTAGATATTCTGCACCTACCTGGATCGTACTCAGTTTGAGTATAAGCTTACACATTGGTTTGTAAGCATCAAGCTAATACTTGTGGAGATAATTACAAGACTTCAGAAGCGTTTCTTATCTTTTTTTTTGTACTTTCTTTTATCTGTTTTGCCATTGAATGCTTATATACATGTTATCTGTCTCCGGAAGCAACTGAAGAAACTTATTGGTTTATGTTTCAGGGGAGAGCTTTTATAATCCCGATGTTCCAAAAGCGTGGTGGTGTTGCTGTCCACCAGAGCTGCTGCCTCTATCCGTGCCACCGAGCTGAAGCTGCTGGTGTCCATTGGTATGCTTCACCAAGTAGCTTCACTTATTAATTGGTATGCTTTTGCTAATATTGGTGGTGCTATTTACAAGACTTCAGAAATATCTCTTTGTCCAAGTCATTTCTACTCTTTTTAATCTGTTTTAGTTCATCTGAAATCATTTGGATCAAAGCATCAGTATCCTCCCGTCTTTGTAATTACTGTAATGATATTGAAAATGCAAATGATTCCCAGTTTCCTACTGTCTTCCTAATAATTACAAAAACCACCTTCCAATCTTATGTAGCTACCAGTTGCTGAAAAAACACCTTCCAATCTTCTGCAGCCCCAGTTTCCTCCTATCTTTGTAATTACCGAAATGATATTGAATTGACCAATTTCGATTTGGCTACTAGCAGGATAGGCTTTTGTGGATGGCCGCACGATTTCCGCAGCGGCAGATGCGGCATGCTAGTGATGTTGCTGGAGAGGATACCGATGACCAGGACTTCCATGACCAATGAGGTGTTCAGGATGGCAACGCTCGCCGGCATCACCATCAAGTACGGAGTCGAGGTAAACTATGATCTACCTTGCTTGCTTTGAACTGATTGCACATGTGATCAAATAAATTACTTTCCTGGAGTGATTTATGATGTTTCTCAATTGCAAGTCTCAGATGGCTGTGAGCATAGAAGGCTGCTGGTCTGATGCATGACCGGAGGTTGGAATAACAACAAGTGAAAGCATGACCGGAGGTTGTAATAATCATGTAGGTACTGTAATTGTGATTGTATTTAATTCACAAGCCAGTCTGCTTTTCGTGATGTTACTGCAGTTACAAGCTTTTCAGCTTATACTATTACATCACAATTTATTTGACTTGTCACAGGTTCCTATTCCGGTGGTGCTGCTGTCCACCGGAGCTCCTGATTGCGCTGCCAGCGTCCGTGTCGCCAAGCCAATGGCCTGTTCACACGGCCTCCTCCTTTTCTTCCTGTTAATGGTTGCCACTGCCTGCAGGTGAGACCAATTCCCTGATCTGCTGCAGTTATCTGTAGCTGTACACCTACATTTTTCATGAAATATTCTCAGCATATAGTTGAAAATAATGATTATGTAAATTCTGAGAATTGGCAAGTACCTGATTATTCATGTCATGTCCATTCGCTGCAGCCTAAAACTGTGAATGCATTTCAACGGTGGAGCTGGATGATGTTAAGCTTTGCTGATGTAAGACTTCAGGATAATCAGGTACAAAAATCACCTTCCAATCTTAAGATGTTAAGCTTTGCTGAGGTTTCAGGCTTTTACCGAAATGACTCCGCAGTTTCCTCCTGTCTTTGGAAGTACTACCTCTGTTCTTTATTAATTGACGCCAGGCATGTACTTGTGTAGGCTACTTTCTCTGTACAACTCACGTCAATTTAATCCGAACGGAGGGAGTACTGAAATGATGTTGATGGAGTCCGCAGGAAAGGCTTTTGTGGCTGGCCGCACGATTTCCGCAGCGACACATGCAGCGTGCTAGTGATGTTGATGGAGTCGATGCCAGCACCACACGTGTCCCGTGGATGACCATGCCATCCATGACCACGAGGTGTTCAGGATGTGGCAACACTCCCGGCATCACCACCAAGTACGGACTCGAGGTAATCTATGATCTTGCTTGCTTTGAACTGATTGCACCTGTGATCGAATTGATTCCTTTCCTGAACTGATTTATGATGTTTCTCAATTGCAAGTCTCAGAAGGGTGGGAGCATAGAAGGCTTGCTGGTCTGATGCATGACCGGAGGGTGGAAAGAACAAGTGAAAGCTGAACTCTTGTTTGGTTTGAACGCCTGGGTTATTGGTTGTTGATAGCTATTTGTGACTCCAAATCTGGAATGTTTGGTGGTACTTGATGTTTCTTGTAATACTCCAGAGTGTAACGCCAGTTTGGTTGGACTTGCGATGGATTTGAGTTGTGCTGTTGCTCTTTTATTGATTATTACTGTTTCAGTTGGCTGATTAGAAAAAATAAGGTTAAGTAATGACGAATTTTCAGAGGCACACAAATTGGCCATAATCGACCAGAGTAGTGGGCCGATGATGAAGTAGACATTGTCATGAGTTGGACCTGCACATTCACGTGCGGGATCCAGCTAGCTAGCCCAAATAGAAGGAAAAGAGAGTGAAGCTAGCTGTGACTTTTTGTTTAACTTTAACCCAACATGCTTGGTAAGCTACCCAAACCAACAATAAATAAACTAGTCTGGCTTGATGTGCTCTTGGGGTGATTTACACAAAAATAACCCTTTATAGGGAATAAAAAGCATGAAATGATCCTTCGGTCAAACTATTTTACGTCTTTAACCCTTTTGTGTGGCGCCTTTCGAAGGACACCACACCTGTCTATGTGGTGTCTGTGGGAGCGGCGGCGCCACACATCGTCGGCTGGCAGGCTCGAGCCACAACATATGATAGGACAGCGCCACACAGAAGGGTGTGGCGCTCTTACGAAATGCCACACAAAATGATTAGAATCGTGAAATAGTTTGACCGGAGGGTCATTTCGTGCAATTCTTACATAAAAAGGTTATTTTTCTGTAAATCGCCGGCTCTGGGTAGCACTGTAGGTAGCTCCTACTATGCTAACTCACTCCCGCCCAGCTAAGAAAGCAGTAGCACCTCGATTATTTCGTACGTGAGGACTTGGATTTGGGTGGAGTTCATGGGCCAGCTGTTCCTGATCTAGTCATGGCTTCATACAGAAGAACATTATTTCTCGATGTCTCAACTGACTGACATAGATTCAAGGGTGTATGCCTGAACCATAGACGTATTGATTCCACCAGCATTATTCACCAAAAGAATCGACAACAATAGTCTAGATAGACTTGGTACGTGCTTGTCTCGGCGAGAGTCTAGTTCGGGCCGGCGCGACCGCAGGCGAGAAAGACTGATGCAGACTTGTCGGAACCAAGAACACTAGGGCACTCGCCGTGTGCGACCTGTCCAGCAGCATGCGCGGGCTCCGCATGGACGTCCGTGTCGCGCTCGGGCTCCTCTCGGAGCTCTGCGACGAGCCGTGGCGCGTCATCACCTTCAGCGAGCGGCCGCAGCTGCACCATGTTGAGGGGAAGACCCTCTTCGAGAAGACCCGGTTCATCCGCGACATGCACTGGGACATGAACACCGACTTCCAGGCCGTGTTCGACCTGCGCGTGGCTGTCGCCGGCAACGTGCCACTAGAGCGCATGGTGAAGGTGTTTCTGTTCAGCGACATGGAGTTCGACGAGGCGTCTTCGAGGCCATGGGAGACATACTACGAGGTGATCACGAGGAAGTACTCCGAGGCTGGGTATGGCGGCGCCGTGCCGCAGATTGTCTTCTGGAACCTGCGGGATTCGAGGTCCGTGCCGGTCATGGCAGAGCAGAACGGGGTGGCGCTAGTCAGCGGCTTCTCAAAGAATACGCCGAACCACTCCAGTCAACCCTTGCAGCCCTCCGGTTAGCGTCGACGAGACAATTCATTCTTTCGTTCGGTCGAATGCATGAGAGCACCGATCCACTCATATGAGTACTATATCTATTAATCATGCATAAACTTAATTCTGTCGTTGCATTCATCCTTTCAAGTGAACTGTAGTTGTTACCTATCATTTTATGTGCCGTTTTGTTGTCATGGCGGAGTAGTAGGATACTTGCTGTCCGGAGATTTCTTCATCAATATATTTTTCCGCAAGCGAAACTTCTACATATAGATCCAATCAAGGCAATTCTAGAGGCGCTTGAAAGACCTCGGGGAGTATATTCTTCATGGTGCACTGGCTTGGCAATTTCGACACTGACTTTCCTGTCCTTTCTCGGCATGCACACGATTACCGAGATATCATTGTGGTGTTTATCCACTCAATTTACCGTGGATATAAATGTTCTCGCTTCGGTGTTTCCCAATTTTTAAGTGGATAGATCATAATGTTTTTGTTTTGGTGTCCAAAAAGAGTAGAGGGCATGCCAAAAAAAATTCACTCGTTAGTTTATGTAAGGTTGGTTAATTTAGCTTAGCTAAAACAATTTCTTGTCTTGAAGAAAATCCTTTAACACTTTCATCATGACTAATTAGTTTAGGTGATTTTCTCTCTCTTAAAACAATGTTGAAACTAAGTAGCGTCAAGAAGGAAAAAAGGCGAGATTTGGAGTACGTGAGCTAGCCTGGTCAGTACACGCGCATGCACTCTAGCAAGCAGTGCCTCCAGGTCGCAGCGTCCTAGACGGCTAGACGCCTAGACCTAACCCCTCTCTCTCTCTTATTGTTGTGCGCTGCGCTGCCGCTGGCCGTGGCTGCGCTAGGCTCCTGAACCGCGCCCTTGCCTTGTGCGGTTGTGCCAGCCGACGATGATAGTGACGCCATGGCGTGATGCTGCGTGCTGTCTCATACGTCCGCATGGGTATGGGAACGGAAGACGTGCGAGCAAACGTTCGCTTCCCCCGCGCCAACGCGATTAGGAAGTTGAAGGCCACTCCACGCTGCAAGTTCTTCATGTGGCTCGCCGTTCACCAGCATTGCCTGGCAGCAGACAACCTGCGACGCCACAGATGGCCTAGCTCGGACACCTGCCAGCTTTGCCTTCAAGCGAATGAGGCGTGCACCCACCTGGTTCGTGCATTCCATTTTCACCGCGCAGGTTTGGCAGCCGATCAAAGACTGGACGGCTGTTGCATTTCCCATCTCTGACAGCGATCGAGTTTGCAAGCACGGAAGAGTGGTGGTTGCAGGTGCGGAAGAGGGTTCCCAAAGCCCTGAGAAGAGACTTTGACGATGTTGTCATCCTCGTTCATTGACGCAACTGGAAGGAGAGGAACAACCGCATCTTTCAGACCATCAGTTGTGCCCATGAGGAGGTTTTCGAGCAGATTAGAGAGGAGTTACGTCTCTGGCAGTCTGCTGGCCGGTAGCTAAACCTGAGCTCTTGCTGTTTGTTGGTTCTGGCTTGAGCCCATGCATGTCTGGGACCTCGCCGTTCTTGGTCCTTGCTCCAGTCTCCAGACCGGAGAACCTCTGGTTGTATTTTTTCTTCCTCTATCTTAATAAGGAGTGGCCACTGGCCTTTCGACAAAAAGGTTACATACAGACACACACTTTCGAGGATTATTATTAAGCATGAACTTGTTTTTTTGTGAAGAAAAGGAACTTGTTGCGGACAACATATATAAAGGCTGTGAAGAAGAAGGAGGCCTACACTCGGCCACAGACCTCCTTGTGACATCAGTACATCATGGGTGTCTCCATCGTCGTCTGGGGTCCCGGTTTACGTGTCCAGGCGAGCTCGAGGATGGATCCCTACACAAAGAGCACCCATGGCGAGTAGGCCACTTGTGTGTGCCCTTGACGAGATGGGGGATGCACCAACGCAACTTTTCTCTAAGGACTGGACTACGGTGGCACGACACCGAGAAGGAGATGAAGGGCGAACTCCTCCGGCTTCTCGTTTTTGTTGCGCGGAACATGGAGTAGGCTTGAAGGATGGACTCGAGATGTGCTACAATGAGCTTGTCTATTTGTCCATGGATGAGCACCAAAGGAGCATGGTGCCCATGCATGCATGTTGCATGGATGAGAGCAAGGCATGACGGGCCCTCCATCCATACACGTCTATCATTATATGCTTGCATCATGTACAATGGCGACCTAGGCATATTTTAAAGTCTGGGCACACCTAAGCTTAACATGTCGGACTGAAGCTACCTAAGCTTAACAAGTCGGACTGAAGCTGAACAATATCAATGTCTAATTACGAAATTGGTTTTGCTATGTCTCTGTTAACTGAGATTTTCTTAAGTCTAAGTCACTTAAAAAAAGTGCTTGAGTTGCACTTTTCTGTTAAAAAAGCGCAATTGCACTTTTCTGTCAGAAATGTGCAACTGGACCGAGTTGCACTTTTCTGAGGTGACTGGGACTTAAGAAAATCGCAGTCAACTTAGACATATACACACCCTTACGAAATTACCCAGTAGTTTACGGAGAAAAAATTAACTAGATATCACAGTTTTGTTCCCTGGCTCCTGCTGCTTCCCGCCTCCATGTGCCGGTAGCCGGGCGTCTGGTGCAGCACCTAGAAGCCGTCTGTCCTCCCCCGTTTCGGCGTCATCCCAAACTAGGCCATGCAGTGCGCAGTCGCTGGCCGCGGGTGGCGACTAGCGAGGAAGACGAACAAGGCTGATTCTGATCGATCGTAAAGATGAACGTGACCCTTTCTCTGTGTGAATGCGATTGAAGTCAGTCTGTCGTGGACAAAAGAAAACTATAGAGCGAAATGGATGTTAATTAGGCCAAGTTGGTAATGCGCCATACTTGCCCCAATTACAGAATCGAGACCTATTTTTCATCCTATGTTGCCAATTCTTGTCATTCCAGCTATTAAGATGGCCCGGCAGCTTGCCGAACTACGCGTAAGGGTCGGCGTCGAGCCCAGGCACGTGCCCACGGTTCCCGGATGGTAAATCCGCCGCTGATCATGCGTGCACATGAAATACAATCCATCCATTCCCATCAAGCTATGCGTAGTCTTCACCAATTGATTAACTAAATAACACACATGTTAAGGTCGACGGCAAGGCTTTACTTTGGAGGCGGGGTTTTGCTTCCACGTATTCGCGGAAACTTGCGAACATCGCATCTAAATAGTTACTACTTTGCTCCACCGGCGAGGCTTTGCTTCGGCGACGGCCAGATCATTACCTTGAGCTCGTATTCTAGCTATGTTATTCTCTTGCTGCCATCAGATGACCCCACGACCACAAGGTCGATGGCAAGGCTTTACTTTGGAGGCGGGGTTTTGCTTCGACGTATTCGTGGAAACTTGCGAACATCATATCTAAAAAATAGCTACTACCTATTTTCTAAGGATAAAACGCTTATCTTTGGGGGGAGAGGGGGCTGCTGGTCCCTCCGGCTCTGCAGTGCCCACGATGGCGGAGGGATTTGCTCCGCCGGCGGCCAGATCATTACCTTGTGCTCGTACTCTATGTTATTCTCTTGCCACCATCATATGACTCCACGACCACCCGACGGCAAGGCTTTACTTTGGAGGCAGGGTTTTGCTTCGACGTATTTGCGGAAACTTGCGAACATCGTATCTAAATAGTTACTACATATTTTCTAAGAATAAAACATCAAGTTTTCTAAAATGCATGAAATATTCGCATGAGATTGATTGCAATGCACATAAAATAATAGGAATACATATCACACATGTTTATGAATAAGGATTATCAAAGAAATGTGGTATGAAATAATAGAGATGTCACATATACCACATCGTCGTTAAAGCCTCCGCCCTCCTATTCTTTAAATATTTTTGTTGTTATTCTTTATGGTTTTCTTTAATAGCTCAATTTGGAGTTTGGGTGATGAAAGGGAAACGAAATGTGATGGCCTAGATGATGTCTAATTCCCACAATTTTATCTGCCGTATCGTCTTCTCATCGGTTCGAACGAGGTGTCGTGGAAAATCACCATTCTGCCCATTTTTGGAGGTTACAACAAACTGTTTTTGGCGTTTCCCGCCTAACTTCCGTGGGCCAGGACCACAGTCACATGGTCATGAAGATATTGTTTTGGTGTTTCCTGGCCGCTCTCGGAGGATATATCACACTGGTTTGGTTTTGGCGTTTGCCCGCCCTTTTTTGTTGTTTTCTCACCCTTTTTGGGGGGCTATAGTACACTATTTCAGGAGCTATATCGCACCATTTGAAGTTTCTTGCCCAGTTGTTGCATCCGAACGATGCCATTTGACTGTTTCCTCTCCTGTCCTCGTGGGATATATAGAGAGGCTTTAGTTCATCGTTTCCCCATCCATCCCCGATGTTCTGGAGCATGCATTCCGTCGCAACCATTTAATTTCCACAAGCGCCTCCGGCCAAGGTCGGCATGGCCATATTACTTGGAAAACCAATCTTTTGTTTTGTTCATATAGTTACGTCCACGTTTGTTAATGAATTACAAGTTTAATATAAATATATTCACTGCTATAGTACTACATGAGTTAATTTACAACATGATTGATTCATAAGCTTCCACGTTGGAAAAAAGACAACAAAGGGGTCGGCGTATATTCCATGTTTTCCTAGTCTCCGCACAATGTGTAATCATGCATGCATCATCGTTTTGTATTTCTACTATATGGACGTCAGGATGAGATGAAGCTAATTAATGTCAGCAGCGTTTCTCGCCGTGATGAAAATTAGGTATCATCTTCTTCTCTCAAGTCTCAACTACCCCATTGGGTGTAAAAGAAAATTCAAAATTTCGCCAAAGCATAATAAGACTACTCGGAGTAACATAGCTAGTAACATCACACACCTCAAGACGTTTTAGTGACATGGCATGTCAATAAATTAGACATCTCAAGACGTTCTAGCCCTACACTTTCTACAACCTGACCTATATGCAGAAACAAATTAAACATGCAGATACAAAGAAAATCAGGATTAAAGCTAACACCTCCGGCAGCCGAAAGTGGTGGTACCAAAGGAGCTGCTTTCTAGGTCGGCCGCCGCTATGTAGTGTTAAACAACAAGATATGAGTTACGGTTAGAGATAGATAGAGTCAAGTTGTTAGGATTTTGTTTCCTAAACAACTTGGGCTTCACGTTGTAATCCGTCGGACCCAGATGAGGATCACGATGGCTCCTTCTTTCTCTCATCTCTCGTTGTAACCTCTCGATGTAATCTCTTGGGCCTTGCCCCTATATATTAACACGCAGCCGATGGGAGGCCAACCATCGTTAAACCATAGCGTGAACTTTCACATGGTATCAGAGCCACTTCTTCCCAAACACATCTAGCCAAATTCATGTGCCTCGCTCCTCCCACCGCTGCCATGGTTAATCCCTTCTCCGGCATCAGCGTGAGCGAAAAACTGACAAGGAAGAACTACCTCCTATGGCAGTCCCTTGTGCTGCCTCCCATCCGTGGCGCCCGGAGGATGAATTTCCTCGACGAGAAGGCCGAGCCACCACCAGAGTCCATCACCGTCGAGAAGGACGGCAAGACCACCAAGGAGGAAAACCCCGCGTACTATACGTGGGTAGAGGCGGACCAGCAGGTACTGTCCTTTATTTTGAGCACTCTGTCGCCTGATGTTGCTGTTGCTACTATTGGCATGGACACGGCGGCTGAAGTATGGGCAGCGATCAAAACCATGTTTGCTGCCCAATCGAAGACGCGGGTGTCAAACCTGCGCGTTGCTCTCGCCAGGACAAAGAAGGAGGGCAACATGACGACGACGCAATACTTCACCACGATGAAGGGCTTCGCCGATGAGCTCGCAGCTGCGGGTCGAACGATCGACGAGGATGAACTCGTTGAGTATCTCCTCGCCGGTCTTGATGATACCTACAATCCCCTCTTCGCCGCCATCGGGATAAACGGTGCGGAGGATCTCACCGTGGGCGAGCTTTACGCCCAAGTCTGCGCCTACGACAATCGCCTCAACCTTCTCGGAGATGACTCCGGTGGAGGCTCCTCCGCCAACCTCGCCGCTCGTGGACGCGGCAACAGCCGTGGTGGACGCGGCAACCGTGGTGGACGACGCGGTGGCGGCCGCGGGAAACAGTCGTGGCCATGGCCGCGGCGGACGCGGCAACAACGGTGGACGCCGTGGCGGCGGACGCAGCACCAAGAACCGCGACGACACCGTCTCGCCGGATATGTGGCAAAGCTGGCCATGAGGCATGGCGCTGCCGGCATCGCTACTCGATGACGAGGGCGAAGAAGAGGAGGAGGAGAAGGGCGCTCACGCAGCGTCCTACGGCGTGGACACCAACCGGTGCTACGACACTGGTGCCACCGACCACATCACCGGTGAGCTCAACAAACTCACCATGAAGGAGAAGTATCAAGGCCGTGAGCAAGTCCACACGGCCAATGGTCAAGGTATGAACATTAGCCATGTTGGTCATGCAATTGTCAATTCTCCCTCAAAAACTTTGCATCTTAAAAATATTCTGCATATTCCACAAGCCACCAAAAATCTAATTACCGTTCATAGATTTACCAAAGACAACAATGTCTATATTGAATTTCACCCTTGGTATTTTTATGTCAAGGATCTGGCCACGAGGAAGGTACTTCTCAAAGGTAGATGCATCAAAGGTCTCTACCCCAACGTTTCTTCAGCAAAATTCAAGAATAAGCGTGCTCTTAGTGTCATCAAGCCTTCAGCTTCGAAATGGCATAGCCGCCTAGGACATCCCTCGTTTCGTATTGTTCAACAAGTCATTAGTAAACATCAGCTTCCTTGCTCAAATAAGTCTAGTAACGAGTCTATTTGTGATTCTTGTCAGAAAGCTAAAAGTCATCGCTTGCCTTATGTAAGATCTACTAGTGTCTCCACTCGCTCCCTTGCAACTTGTATTCAGTGATGTGTGGGGCCCTGCGCCATCCTCTGTAGGAAGAAAATCCTACTATGTAAGTTTCATTGATGACTATAGCAAGTTTGTTTGGATTTATCTCCTCAAAAAGAAGTCAGATGTCTATCAAATCTTCCATGATTTTCAAAACCTTGTTGAACGCCAATTTGATACAAAGATCCTTGCCATTCAATCCGATTGGGGTGGAGAATATGAGAAACTAAATTCCTTCTTCCGAAAAATTGGCATAGAACATCATGTATCTTGCCCTCATGCACACCAACAAAATGGATCAGCTGAACGCAAACACCGACATATTGTAGAAGTTGGTCTCGCTCTTCTTGCCAATGCATCCATGCCTTTAAAATTTTGGGATGAAGCCTTCTTAACCGCTACCTATCTCATCAACATACTTCCTTCAAAGGTCACTGCCAATGAAACTCCTATGGAACGCCTTTTTCACAAAACTCCAGATTATGCATCTCTCCGTGTCTTTGGTTGTGCCTGCTGGCCCAACCTTCGCCCATACAACAAACACAAACTTGCTTTTTGATCTAAACAATGTGTTTTCCTTGGCTATAGTCACATGCATAAGGGTGTGAAATGTCTTGATGTCAAATCTGGTCGAGTCTATATATCTCGTGATGTTGTTTTTGATGAAACGGTGTTCCCCTTTGCTGCTCTTAATCCCAATGCAGGCTCGTTGCTAAGGCAAGAAATTCTACTCCTTCCAGAGTCACTTCAAAATTCATCGGTGTCATCTCATGAGGGGGAAAACAATTGTACTGATCTAACACCTAATGTCTCTATAAATCCTGGTATTTCTAGTGCCTCTCGTGTACAGCAAGAAGCAGGAACAAATTTGGAGCAAAATGGTGTTGAAACGGATGCAAACGAAGCAGAAACATGTGCTACATCGCATGTGTACGCGCCAGGCACGGAAATTGATGAAGATTCGCCTGGGATCACGCGCCGTACCGCCGACACCAGCAGATCAGCGTCGGGATCGCCACCGAATCCCGCGTCTCGGTCTAGCACGGGTGCGCGGGCTGTCTCCTCGCACGGACGAGCGGGCGCCGAATCACCGCATGCCACGCGGAGCCGGTCGCTGTCGTCGGCCCACTCGCGGGACCCACAACCCGCGTCGTCTTCTGCCACGGACACGGCATCGTCACGCACGGAATCTTCCGCAGCGGGATCAGCGCCACACCAGGCTGTGCAGGCTCCAGGATCTTCTGCGTCAAGGCATCCTGCAGTGCAACCTGCAGCACCAGTTCACAGAACAAGATCAAGAACGGGTAACTCAAAACCAAAAACTTACACTGATGGTACAGTTCGATATGGCTTATCTTGTACTGTAGATGAACCTGAAAATCTCGAAAAAGCTTTAGCAAATTCAAATTGGAAAAATGCTATGGATGATGAGTATAGGGCCTTAATGGAAAATAAAACATGGCACTTAGTACCATATAAAAAGGGTAGCAACCTTATAGATTGTAAATGGGTCTATAGAATTAAAAGAAGGGCTGATGGAACTATTGATAGATATAAGGCTAGATTAGTAGCAAAAGGCTTTAAGCAAAGATATGGTATAGACTATGAAGACACCTTTAGTCCTGTTGTAAAAGCTGCTACTATCAGACTTGTTTTAGCTATTTCAGTTTCAAAAGGATGGACCCTAAGACAGCTAGATGTGAAGAATGCGTTTCTTCATGGCGTTCTGGAAGAAGAAGTTTATATGAAGCAGCCACCTGGTTATGAGAATGCACGTGCACCCTCTCTTGTGTGCAAATTGGACAAGTCATTGTATGGACTTAAACAAGCTCCAAGAGCATGGTTTTCCATGCTAAGTTCAAAGCTTCAAGAACTCGGTTTTCTGGCATCCAAGGCAGATACATCACTATTTATATATCACAGGTCAGGTATCACCATTTATGTGCTAGTGTATGTTGATGATATCATAGTCACTAGCTCCTCCAGCAAAGCTATTACAGCACTTCTTCATGACCTTAATTCCTCCTTTGCATTAAAAGATCTTGGTGACTTGCATTACTTCTTGGGAATTGAAGTTAAACAGTCTAATCATGGTATTGTTCTGACTCAAGAGAAGTATGCTTTAGACCTGCTTGACCGAGTTGGGATGAAAAAGTGTAAAACATTTCCCACACCATTGTCAGCCTCAGAAAAACTCTCAGTTACAGGAGGAGAACTTCTAGGACCTGAAGATAGTACAAGATACAGAAGCATTGTTGGAGCATTACAGTATCTAACTCTTACACGGCCAGATATTGCCTTTTCTGTTAACAAGGTATGCCAGTTTCTTCATGCTCCTACTACTGTACACTGGACAGCTGTAAAAAGAATTTTGAGGTATGTCAGTGGTACAGCAAGCATTGGATTAACTTTTCGAAGGTCACCCTCTACACTTATAAGTGCCTTCTCAGATGCTGATTGGGCAGGCTGTGTAGATGACAGAAGATCCACAGGAGGTTTTGCAGTGTTCTTTGGACCCAATTTAATTTCTTGGAGTGCTAGGAAACAAGCAACAGTGTCCAGGTCAAGCACAGAGGCTGAATATAAATCTCTAGCTAATGCTACAGCTGAAGTCATTTGGATGGAGTCACTTTTGGGAGAACTTGGTGTCAAAAGGAGACAAATTCCTTGCTTGTGGTGTGATAATATGGGAGCAACATATCTTTCAGCTAATCCTATTTTTCATGCCAGAACAAAGCACATAGAAATAGACTTCCATTTTGTAAGAGAAAGAGTAGCAAATAAGCAATTAGAGATCAGATTTATTTCCTCTAAAGACCAAGTGGCAGATGGCTTCACAAAGGCATTACCAGCTCGAGAGTTTGAAGCATTCAAGAACAATCTCAACCTCAAGAAGGTTGTGATTGAGGAGGGGTGTTAAACAACAAGATATGAGTTACGGTTAGAGATAGATAGAGTCAAGTTGTTAGGAGTTTGTTTCCTAAACAACTTGGGCTTCACGTTGTAATCCGTCGGACCCAGATGAGGATCACGATGGCTCCTTCTTTCTCTCATCTCTCGTTGTAACCTCTCGATGTAATCTCTTGGGCCTTGCCCCTATATATTAACACGCAGCCGATGGGAGGCCAACCATCGTTAAACCATAGCGTGAACTTTCACATGTAGCACACCTGAGCACCGGAGCCCGACCAAGGTGGTACGATGATACATGCATGTACGAGAATTTTATTCAAGTTTGATTTGTCAAGTGCATGTGATGTCTAGCTTTGAGCTTGGTTCAAGTTTGTCTTGTTGATTGGATTTGTGATAAGTAAGCCATGAGTTAGCAAGTTTCGTGAAAATGAAACAAAGTCGATGGATCCGGTCACTTCGGTTTTAGTCAGTTGCGAGCGGCGGCCGGCATGTCCAACCTAGTGATGTGCATCCTCTGGCCACTGGATTAGCAACAACCCCATGCATGCTCCTTGGTGCCCCATCCGCAGCGGCGGTTCCCACCGATCGACTCCTGTGTGACGCCCCCTATTCCCGTGACAGTTTACCATGTTTTGTGACAATGGCATGATAATCAGATATCATGTCGTTTTAAAAAAAAGATAATCAGATATCATGTAGGATATTCTCCCATGACGATTTGTGACACATGTGTTTGTTTTTTCTTGGCATATACTACGTATTAACCTATTTCTTGGCATTTTACTTAAAATACAACCGGAGATGTCTAAATCATATACATACTATTATAAAATAATATATTTGTATAGATGACCATTTGCATGCGTGCATGCATGCGGGAGGGCACTGCCCCTAGTGCCACCATTCTACATCAGGTACTAGAACATTAAAAGATTCTGCAGGTTAGAAGTCATATTCAAAAAGGCCTAGCTAAGGCCCACTGCATAGAAGGCTTTTGACACAGCTACCGGAAAAAAGCATAACTGGGCACCAAAGGAGCATGGGAAATTTTTTAGTCCCACCTCGCTAAGGGGTGGAAGTGTTGAGCAACTTATAAGAGATGTTGTAGCTATATAAAATGCTAGAAACACACATATGGCTACACTACACATACGTAGCGCGTGCGCTCGCGTGAATTTTGGCGACGGCGCGTCTAGCGGACTGGCAAATAATATTTCCTTTTTGTTAGATTTTTTTTAATACTATGAGCATCTAGCAACGAACAAAACTAAAACCTCCGTATGTATTATAAAGAGCTGTTCTATTTCTCTTTTCCTTTTCGGTAGGGAAATCTTGTGCGACGACTAAAACCTCCGTATGTATTATAAAGAGCCGTTCTCTTTCTCTTTTCCTTTTTTGTACGAAAATCTTGTGCGAGCCCATGGACATGTGCATCACGCACGGCCTCCTGCTCTCGGAGCTTTGCGACGAGCCGTGGCGCCACCACGTCATTACCTTCACAAAAAAATGTGTTGAATAGTTTTCGTGACTCAGTATAAACTTTGTAATAGTTTAGTTAACTTAGTACAATTTTTTTAAAAAAAACTTAATTACTAAAGAAGTCGAATCAAGCTAACTCACTAGTTGACCGTTTTAGGAGTCGAACCGAACTGGCTCAGCTCGCTCGAATTCTAGGTCTAGTAGACTACCCACAATGGGAGTATCATAGCTAGTATCATGCATCACATGCATGCAAAAAGCTGATGTGTCACATTAATAAATGAAGAAAAAATGGTAGTATTAGTATCATAGGTAGATACTGTATCATAGCACGTAGAATTAGAAAAATTAATGTCAAATCAATTTTGTACATACTTTTGCATTGAGATTCTACAAATTACTAAATATAATTAACTTATGATACTACTACATACTACTATGCATTGTAAAGATAGTATCACACACTAGTATTATATGCATGATAGTACTATATGATACTTCCCCATTGTGAGAGGATCCCCGAATGAACTCGGGAACATAACAAAAAACGAAGCTAGAGTTTACATCCGAGCCACAGGGTGAGTCAATACTTGAGAGCTCGTATACAGTTGCTGCTATTTAAATGCCCCTAACCTACTCACCCACAAAACACAAAAGCACTATCACTAGCTACATTGCCAAGAGATGAGGAGTTGCGATCCTTTGTCACTAACTACTACCAATCCCTTTTCTCCTCTAGTGCAGGAACCAGAGAAGCTGAACTCTTAAGTAATGTCTCTCCTGTGGTTACCCCAGATATGAATGCCTATTTGAAAATTCCTTTCTCTTTGGATGAAATAAAAGATGCTCTGAATTCTATGGGTGACTTGAAGGCTCCTGGACCCGATGGTATGCCTGCAGTTTTTAACCGTGTAATGCCATAAGAAACCTATATTAGTGTGGTTGGTTTGAGGTGTGGTTGTACAACCCACGACATATGTTTCAGTCATCTTCAGCCCATCCTGTACTCTTTCTGGGTTATAGTTTTGCGTAATTCTTCAATTCGAACAGAAATATAATTCTTGAAAAAATCCTGAATTATGATGTATCCCACTTTCCATTATGTCGAGATAGAAGCAAAAATAAATCCTAAGTTACTCCATGATTTTCGTCTCTTTCATCCAGCCTACCGAGCATAGCTTGCCACATCAAGTTATACATTTGGAGAATTACCTATCATTCATGCTACATTGTTCATTTCTATAAGCTTTGGGGAAGAAGGGAAATATGTCGGATTATTTTACCACGCAGAGCTGATTTGCAGGCAGTTTGTCCAAAGCAATGCTATTGTACATATACTCCATCTTTGGTCACGAGAAATCTTGATTTTTGTGGTTTAGCAGCAAGCGTGCAGATTAATCTTTGTTTTGGAAAAGGTATTTCCTGAAGGGTTCAACGGCCCAATGTATTCCGCAACATGCAGTTTAGGGTGTATTGCAATCCAGAAGATCGCCTGTCAGGCTAGCTAGCTTGTTGAATTGGGGAAGAAACTAAACTTGCTTTTCGTTTCTTTCATCCAGCATACCGGAGCATAGCTTGCCACATCAAGTTATACGTCTGGATAATTACCTATCATTCACGCCACATGGTTCATTTCTATGAACTTTGCGGAAGCATGGAAACAAGTCCAATTATTTTACCATGCAGAGCTGATTTGCTGGCAGTTTTACCAAACCAATGCAATTGTTCATGTACTCCACCTTTGGTCGCGAGAAATTTTGATTTTTTTGGTTTATCATATGAAGTTTTTTACTCAAAAACACAAGGGGTCCATGAGTCCTGGTTTGAAATAATAATATCCAAAAAGCAGAGTGTAAAGGTACAATCTGATGTACATGTAAATGCTACCACGGAGTCTGATGTAATGTGAGTGCTACCACGGAGTATCACTCTTTCGATTTTGAACTGGTCCGACTTGGAAATGGTCCAAGTTTTATTTAAATAAACAATTATGTCCATGATCCAATACAATTAGTTTTATTTAAATACACAATTAGTAGCATCTCAAAAAGGATGTAACAGATTTATCTCAAAAGATTTATCTAAAGTTGGATTTATCTCAAAAAGGATGTAGCAGATTTATCTAATTGTCTCAAAAAGGATGTAGCATCCAATACAGGAAGGTTTGGTCGTACCCGAACGTAGTATCGTCATTGCTGGGCATGGCATCCCAAACCTCGCTGCCGACGATGAACACATTCATAGCCTTACATACTGGCACATCTCACACTCGACGCCACCACCCCCCCTTGCCAACGCTGCTTTCCGAAACTGCCACCATGCCAGGAGTTAGTTGTGCCCTCGCTGACACGAGCGGAGTCAGCCTCGAACCTTTGTTGAACTAGTTGCTTTTCACCGTTCCTAAATTTCCTGCAATCTTTGTCAAATGTTGTAAGCCCCTCGGCACGTAGGAAACTTCACAAAAGCGGTTACGGAGTTTTAAAACGGCAGTAGGTAATTTAACATTAACAACGACAATAATATTTGTCAGTGGTGTAGGCCTCCTTACAACAGTGATGGGTATAAACTTCTGTTGACGTCAGAAACCCCCTGGCGGGCAGAGACGGTCAACACGGTAGAGCCGGGAACAACTAGGGCTGCGGCTGGCCCCAGTCCCTCAGAGCGACGGCCCGCAAAGCCTCCTGGTCGCACGCGCCGATGTTTATCACAAGGGCGTGCCACCCGACCTATATCCGGTCGAGAAGGTGTGGATGATGCCTCGCTTAGTTTCCTGCAGGGCACACACGTAAACGTTAAATACGAGCCTCGATCGGCTCTCAGGTTATCCCGTGAATCGGCTCAAAGAGCCGATCCACCCATGATTCAGACGAGGTGTCCGAATATATGGTGGTCCTGCTTGATCAAGGTAAAGCTAATGAAGGGAACCGGAGGCATGGATGCGAGGCTGCGGCTGGCGATGCGCGGGAGGAAGTGCACCATGGCTACGCGGGAGCACCATCCGGAAGGAAATCGGGGAGAGAAGCAAGGTTAGGGAGACGGTGAAGGGTTGACGACGCTGGTAGGTTCTTCTGGAGGAGCCGGTTTCGTTGTTTAGCGCGTGCGCTCGAGACGCCGATTGAGCGCAGCCTGCGCTCGGAAGATTTCGGGTAAAAATAATTGTATTTTAAGCTTTTTGTACTACTCCCTCGGATACAAAATATGTATTCGTGACTCAGTATAAACTTTGTAATAGTTTAGTTAACTTAGTACATTTTTTTTAAAAAAAACTTAATTACTAAAGAAGTCGAATCAAGCTAACTCACAAGTTGACTGTTTTAGGAGTCGAACCGAACTGGCTCAGCTCGCTCGAATTCTAGGTCTAGTAGACTACCCACAATGAGAGTATCATAGCTAGTATCATGCATCACATGCATGCAAAAAGCTGATGTGTCACATTAATAAATGAAGAAAAAATGGTAGTATTAGGCTGGTCATAGTGCATAGTATCATATACTAGTATCATGCATATGATACTTGCCTATGATACTACCTCTATAGTGGGTGGTATTATAGAGTAGTATCATAAACTTCTAAATTTATTGTTTTGTAGAATCCCAATGTAAATCTATGTACATAATCTATTTGACATGTACTTTTCTCGTAACGTGCGCTATGATACCGTATCCACCTATGTTACTCTAATCTTATCTCTCCTCCTTAATTATATGCCACATCATCATTTTTGTGGGCCTAGTATGCATGATACTACCTATGATACTA